>NC_141913.1:43835530-44138560 GCF_057802395.1 Ceratotherium simum simum
AATAAAATAATTATACTCCATGATCAAGTGGATTTTATTCCAAAGATGCAAGGCAGGTTTGATATTTGAAATGAGACAAGGATTCCCGCTATCACTGCCTCTATTCCACATTTTACTGGAGGTCCTAGTCAGTGAAAACAAGAAAAATTGGCATACTTAGCAATCGGGAAAAAAAAGGAAGTAAAACTTTAATTATTAACAGTAATATGATTGCTAACATAGAAAATCCAAACCAATTTACAAATTATTAGAAATAATTGGAGAACTGAGCAAAATTAACATATAAAATCAGTTGCGTTTCTATAAAAACACAGCAAACAACTGGAAAATTAATTAAAGACAAGATGCCATTTGCAATATTGTCAGAGAACATCATGTACCTAGAAATAAATCTAACAAAACATGAGCAAGACTTCTACTGGAAATTGTAAATCCCCATTAACAGAGAGTAAAGGAAACCTACATAAATGAAGAGACGTAACATGTTGATCAGTGGGAAGAGTTATTATTGTAAAAATGACATACTTTCCATATTAATCTATAGATTCAATGCAAATTCAAAAAGTCCTAAAATGGATTTTTACAAAAACTAATAAAGTCTTTCTTTCTTTTTTTTTTTTTTTTAAGATCGGCCCTGAGCTAACACCTGCCAATCCTCCTCTTTTTGCTGAGGAAGACTGGCCCTGGGCTAATATCCATGCCCATCTTCCTCCACTTTATATGGGAGGCCGCCACAGCATGGAGTGACAAGCGGTGCGTCAGTGTGTGCCCGGGATCCGAACCAGCGAACCCCGGGCTGCTGCAGCGGAGCGAGCGTATTTAACCGCTTGCACCACCAGGCCAGCCCCATAAAATCTTTCTAAAAGGAAGAAAGAGCAGAGAGAGGAGGAAGAGCAGAGAGGGAGAAGAGCAGAGAAAGGAAATGTGCCCTACCAGATATCAGGACTCATTGTGGAGTTGTAGTAAGTAAGATAGTGTGGTATCAGCAATGGTGTACCCAAGTTAACCAATGGAATAGAATAGATGGCCAGAATACTCCTAAGAACACATAGAACTTTGGAATTTGATAGAAGTGGCCAGTGAGATCAGCGGAGAAAAGCAGGGCTGTTTAATAAACAAAACTTGAAAAACGGTTACTCATTTGCAAAAAAATACCTTACACAACGATGGTTTCAAATAAACGAAGAACTTAAATTTAAAAATTTGAAGGCTTAGAAGAAAAAAATTAAGTGAATATCTTTTACGCCTTGAGATAAGACAAGATTTCTTAGCAATACAGAAAACATTGATTATAAAAGAAAAGAGTAATAAATTTGCATACATTAGAGTTAAAAAATTTTGTTCATTAAACAAATCTTAGAGATAATGAACAGCAAGTTCAGACTGGGGGAAGATATTTGCAATACACACAACAAAATAAGGATTTAGTGTCAAGAATATGTAATTAAGTCTAAAATCAATAATAAATTTCAAAGAACTGTTAGTAAAACCGGCAAAAGACATGAAGAGTCGTTTTACAGATGAGAAAACACTTATGTCCATTAAATAAATGAAAAGATGTTCAACATCATTAATCATCAGAGAAATGCAAATATCTAGATCTTAATTAGATAACACTTTATATCACTTTTTGGCAAATATAAAAATCTGACTATACAAATGTTGGAGACGATGCAAATCCACAGGGTCTCTTATCTATCACTGGCGGGTGTGTGAATTGGTTCAATCACTTTAGAAAACAGTTTGACATTACTTTTTAAAGTTGAATATTCATATTCCTTAAAATCTAGAAATTCCACTCCTAGGTATTTATCCAAGAAAAACTTCTGCACCTGAACAACCAAAGACACATAGTGCATTCTTCAAAGAGCAAAAATCTGAAAATAATGCAAATGTCCATTAACAAGAGAGTGGATGAATATACCGTGTTACATTTATAGAGTGGAATATTATATTTTAGTCAATATGAATGATTATAGTGACGGGCAATGATATGGATGAATGTTAGCAATATATTAATTGAAAAATCTCAGTCTCAAAATGTTTATGAAGTATTTATAAAGTAAAAACAGCTAAAATAAAAATATGTTTTTGAGGAATGCATGTTATTTTGAATTTTGTACCATATGCATTATCTATTCAAAAAAGTCAAAAGTGAGGAGATAGATATTGCTCTGTCTGATAGATAATGGGATAGTACTGTGGAGCATTTTGTAAGAGCAGCATTTTGTTCTTTGAATCTTGAACATTGATACAGTAGAGCAGGTTAGTAGATAAATGTGAAAGAGCCTACAGAAAGGATTAAATATATATATATATACATATACATACAATAATTGATGATGAGGCAATTTTGAGGATATGAAAGGAGTAGACACAATCAAGACTCAAGAGATAGAAGAATTGGACAGCTACAGAAACAGGAACAGTGTTTCTGCAAAATCTCTGGGAAGTCTGTAAACTCAAGTTTAAGAGATTTTGGTTCTAAGCTTTATTTATCTATTTTTAAAATTTATTCTCTTGGGTCTTTTGGGTAATTATTAGAATGATCATTTTGCTGTAATACCTTGAAATACTTATCAGTTATTTAGGTTGGTATTAATTGTGTGTATGTGTGCTTTGAAACATTTCAAAACTGAAATGAAATGCTTTTAATATTTAATATTAAAATTTGATATTTTTAGTAGACTAAGAAATATTTGTTTTAAAAAGTTTTTCTGGATTTATTGTAATTTTTTCTAGTAATCTACCATAAAGAAGATGAGTTTAAGTAGAAGATGAGTTTAATTGTTCTGTTTTGATTTTTTTGGTTGTCATTTCTTGCTTAGTTTTGTTTTGATAGATTATTCTATAACTCTATCTTTGCCAAAAGTATTCAGATGTGGTCTCACTTTATTTTTTGTTTTGGTGAGGATGATTGGCCTTGAGCTAACAAGTGTTGCCTATGTTACTCTTTTTGCTTGAGGAAGATTGTCACTGAGCTAATGTCTGTGCCAATCTTCCTCTACTTTGTATGTGCGATGCCGCCACAGCATGGCTTGATGAGTGGTGTGTAGGTCCGCGCCTGGGACCTGAACCTGTGAACCCTGGGCCGCCAAAGTGGAAAACATGAACTTTAACCATTATGTCACCAGGCTGGCCCCAAGATGTGGTCTCACTTTCACTAAGGAGGTATTATGCCTACAGGCACGTGTAGATCAAGTAAATTAATTGCATGCTCAAAATAATGTAGATAATTATGCCACATATTGTTCACGGGCCATATACTTAGAGCAAAAATTGTGGTCACCCTAGAGGTAGAAAATAATCTGTCTGTTCTATTCAATGTTGCTCCAGACATTAGAGTATGGAGTTTAGTCAAGCTCAAGTTGCCTACCAGAAGAGGTAAAGTAAAATGGGAGGAGGAAAGAGGCTCTAGGTTGACTTGTGCTCCCCCAAAGCACATTCTAAAGCAGTCTGGATCCCCTTACCTTTTCATGTCTGCCAGATGCTTGGATGAGCCTGGATCTTGCTACGTAGATATGTCTGGACAAACTGTGAAATAGACCAATTTGATTTTCTTAACTTTTTGGCACCTAGAATCTGTCTCCTACTGAAATGTGCTCTGAAGAAAGTAAAAATTCTCTTAAGTCTAGGAAAATTTAAATTTAAGTAAGTTTAAATCATTTTCCATCCTCTATGTGTCTGTACATTCCACCTGTAATTGTGGAATGCAAAGCTTACCTCCCAGATAAAGATATTCCAAGCAGCAGACAGCAGGCAGCAGGTGGGAGAAATTTGGCAAGAAGAGAGGTTGGGGCACAGGAACGTGTGTGTATCCATAAGATGATACCACATGTATTACGCCATGGATGTCTGGACTTGCGCTTGTTTAGGCTCCAGACGCCTACATCTGAGACAGAACTTTTTGGAGGGGGTGTAGGGGCAGAAAGTGATACATTTAGTCCTATCTCAGCTTTCAGAATTAAATCTAATTAGCCAAAATAAGAATTCTATAAGCAACTTAAAGCCAAATGGGAAATCCATGGACAGTGGAAAACTAGATGAGATGAATATGAAAGATTAAGGAGAAATAGTGATGTCCTGTGGGATAAAAATGGCAAAACCAGAAGATTTTACACTTAAGCTGAAAGATGCAATAAGAATAAGAAAAGGATAAAGGCAAATATCCTTTAAGCAGATTCAAGTCAAGCAAAACACTCAATCATAAGGTTGGCAAGGGAAGATACAAAGAGCAGTAGAAGAATGTTTTCATACACAAGATGCATTTGAATATATAAATGCTGATAATTTCAGAGTAGAAAAAAATTGACCAAAGAAATCCTAGCATTGCTATCTTTTTGAGCATTTGTCACTTATAGAGAATTTATATCATGAAAGTCTATGAAAGACCAACATAGTTACATTTTTTAAATGGTTATTGTTATGTAAATAGAAATCTACATAAAAATAAAACATTTGATTTAAACTGATACTGACTAATAATACTGCCATATTTCACATTTCCCCTAAAGGCCTTCAGTGGAGTAAAGATGAAAATAAATATAAAATTTAATAATACACTGATGTAAGAGAATGAGTGGCACCATGTTCAATATCATGTTTATAGTAATCTCTCTTCTCTCACTTCTCTCTCTATACATGTATATAAATATTTGTGTGTGTGTGCAAATACATTTTTACATCTCCACAGTTTTATATGTTTTATACATACACATGCACACACACACACATTTAGGGGAGAGAACAAAGATAGTAGGGCAAGTTATTAGCAATAAAAAATGTTGGCAATAAAATTCTGCCATTCGGAAAGCTCGAAGACCCATGATGTACTGCAAACAGAAGACGAACAAGGCCACCAAGTGCCTTCCGGAGATGACAGAAGTAGAATTTCACTGTAGTCTGGTTTGAGCTGCAGACCAAATAGATCTGTCTTCACGTCTATGCACAGGTATAAGAATTACACCCAGGCCCCTGTTCACCTGGAACTGTCACCTTAGATGGATAGTCGCAGTGTTCCCTTTTAAAAAAAATATCTTTTCCCTTTTTATTCTCCTGTGGCCTATCCTGAATATTGGGAATCTGAATACTCACTTTCCTCCTGCCCCAACTTTGTCAGCCCCTCCTCTCAACTCACACCCCTTCTCCTTATGCCAAGAACTGGTAGAAGGTGAGATCCATGGTAGCTACACAGATTGTGGTCAAAGAGAGGCTGCAGACGCCCTTCCCTCCAACCCATCTCCCCAGCCCTGCTGCCTACCTCAGGGCTGGCCTCATATGCACTGTTGCTTCTTCCTGTGTCAACCAGAGGAGAGTCATTGAGTTTGGTTGTTCTTCTGAGATGTGGGAGACTCTCCTTCTAACCTTTTTTGTTGTGTCTGAGGAAGATCAGCCCTGAGCTAACATCAAAGCCAATCCTCCTGTTTTTGCTGAGGAAGATTGGCCCTGAGCTAGTATCTGTACCCATCTTTCTCCACTTTATGTGGGACGCTGCCATAGCATGGCCTGACAAGGGGTGCATGGGTGCGCGCCTTGGATCCGAACCCGGGCCGCCAGCAGCGGAGCACACACACTTAACCACTATGCCACGGGGCCGGCCCCTCCTTCTAACCTTTTGTACTCAGCTTTACCATGAATATGTGCTGTCTTTCTATCCTTCAGGGATCTAAGTAAAATGAGAGATAGCAGGAGGGAGAAAGCGTTAATAGCTATGTTCACCCTTAGAATCAGTCAGGGCTCAGTGTGGGCAGCAGGAACTGATTCACCAGAGGAAGAACTACTACTCAGGCCACGACTAGTGCTAGGTTGGAAGCAAGAAGCCACCTTCTTCAACTGACCATCACACCAGGACACTGGAGAGTGGCCCCTCAAAGTAGTGGTGTAGAAATCCAGAAGCATGGTACAGCTGACTGTTATCTTGCTCCCAAGTTTTTACTCTTCTGACTTCACTGTTGATGGTTCTGTGTCTTTGAACATCTTCCCTTGGGATGAGTATACTTTTCCACCCGACTGGCATCACACTTGGCCATATGATTTCTTTTAGCCAATGGAATAGTGGAAGTGACAATACACCACACCCGTGCAGAAGTTTTACAAGCCATTGCTTGCTTTAGTGTTCTCTCTGTACCCTCTGTCAATGCAACAGTAGGTCTGATAGGGGCTGTTCTTCAGCCCCGGTCTGGAGATGTAGGCATGGAGATGGGAACTGCAGATCTGCAGCCAGCCAGCAACTGACATGTGATGTGAACCAGAAATATATCTTTACGGTTGTAAGCCACCGAGGATTTGCAATTGTTTATTACTGAGATTGCTTTTGGTACCTTAGAAGTGGATCCTGCGTGAAACAAGACCTATCATTTTCTAACTTTGGAAGGAGTAGTAGAAGTTTAAGAAACTATTATTTCAAAACATACTGCGTTGTAAAAAGAGGAAACAAAAACACATCTTTTGGGCAGATCATTTCTTTAATGATGATTTTCAAAGATTTTTGGTAGTAGAATATTTTATTCCAATGGAAACCCTTAAAGACAAGGGCAGGTTCTTCCATGAAGAGAACTGACCCTTCTGCTGTCAATTGTCCTTTGAAGAGTCAGATTCGACGACAGGAAGTAAACATTTGGGAACGTGGTTATGAGAGTATTCCCCTTGCTCTCTGTCCCTAAATGCTAAGGAGTCTGGGCATACTCAAGGATATCCCCAGGTACCTGGGTAATTGTGGCCCCAGTCCTTAAGGTAAATTAAAGTTCTGAAACTATCTGAGACAATCAATAACAGGGAGGACAATGCATTGGGTGAGGGATCTTGGTTGGCTGCCTGTTTCCAGTGACCTTGGAGGCACAGGCTAGAGCCTGGATAGATGAGAGAACACAAAAGACACCTCCTTTTACTCCAATGAACTCTCTCTGACAAATTGGAAAGGGTAAGGGACTTTGGAAGTGGGCTGAGCTTCACTATAGGCAGGTGGGGATATTGAGTTGTTGAAATGTAGACATACAGATATTTTGACTAAGTTATACCTACATTTGTACCTACAAGTTGATCAAGTTTGAGGATGTGGTAGACTGAATTATTGGCCCTAATACTTCACCCCTCCCTCCACACTTCGTCATGTAAACATAGCAGTCCTTCCCACAAAAGATGCTGTATATTTCCACGCCACTTGAATTGGGGCTTCATCCCATGACTTGCTTTGGCCAAGAGATGTTAACACATATGATGTAGCAGGGGCTTGAAATGTGCTCGGGCACGGGGCTTGCCCTTTTGCACTTCTGTCATTCCCAAAAGAAGAAACTACCCTGGAGGGCCTGTTGGTCTGAGGAGGAGAATGAGAGACATATGGAGCAGACACACCCTGGCCCACTGACTGAATAAGAAATAAATGCTATTGTGGATGCTACTGAGATTTTGAAGTTGGTGTTAAGTGGTGATAGTTGATTAATACTGGAGGGTAATTGTGCTATGATACCAAAGTTCAGTGGTTGCTTTAGGGACAGGAGGATGGGGATAACGAGAGGAAACTGTTCTTTTTTTTCTTTTCAAGTACATGGAAAGGAAGAAACCCTGTGGGGAGTAATAGGTCATTAGAGTGGAGAGGGATGAAGGCAGGTCATTTGCTGTGATACCTGAAGAAGAGAAAGGTTGAAGTTCTCAAGTGTTATACTCCAGGGGGACTAGAGCGTCATGGCTAAAGTTTCTTCACTGTAATTTTAAGTGGATGAACTCAAGTAAAAATGAAAAAAAAATGCAGACTTGAAGAAGGAAAGAAAAAATATTGACAAAAGGTGGATAACAGTTTTAACTGCTTCACTATTAAAGCTTTAGGCTGGAGAACAAAAGTTTGTAGGCAGATTGCAATCTGGAAGATGTATCTCAAAATTCCCCCAATCCCTAAATTCCCACGTTTACAATCATCTGATAACCCAATCAGCTGCAAAAACCATTTGTTCCCTTGCTGGGGTTTTGCTCAACTGTTCTCTTAGAGGCAGACTGGGCATTCATATTAACTGCACAGGGCAGAGTACATTAGGAGTGAAATGAGAATAGGGGAGAATGACATTTCCTCTCTATGGTGTGGCCCTCTTTGATTTTCTCATTGTTACAGAGAAACGTCCCCATTAGACGCATACCTGATGGGCTTTGGTTAACGTGAAGATCATAACAGGTGGATGGTACAGGGAGACCTCCCTTCTGTTCTCTGCCCAAAGCTAAAGCAGCCAAAGCAAACAAAAGGAGAGATGTGTGGAAAGTGAAACTTGAAGGGGAGATCCAGGAAACAAAAATAATCTCGCTTTTTTTTTTAGAGAGGTTCAGGGATGGTTTAGTGACGCTTGCTGCTGATTCTTCTTTTTATTTATTTTTCGGTGAGAAAGATTAGCCCTGAGCTAACATATGTTGCCAGTCCTCCTCTTTTTGCTGAGGAAGATTGGCCTTGAGCTAACATCCACACCCATCCTCCCCTACTTTGTATATGGGACGCTGCCACAGCGTGGCTTGATGTGTGGTGCACATGTCTACACCCGGGATCTGAACCTGAGAACCTCGGGCTGCCAAAGTGGAGCACGTGAACTTGACCACGACACCACCAGGCCAGCCCCTAATCTCACTTTTTTATGGACAATTAGTCAGTGTTTTGAAACAGATGCTGTTATTGTAGAAAAAGATATCAGTATATCCTTTATTTCTTCAAATGAATTAATCCCAATTAATATCAAGCACAAAGATATGGCATGGCAATACTAGACAACGGGAGTTTTACATTTGAAAAGCAGTTATTTTAAAAGTTTTTGTGGTATATTTCTTTCAAAGCATGACTCTTCAATAAAATAAATTGTGATATGATATTCCAAATTGCTTGAGCAAGAAAAGGAAATAGAAGTCTGAGATAATGAGATTTTTCTTGAAGCCAGATGCACCAGAATTTGTACACTAAAATATACAAATTTTACAACTTTACTCAAAACATTGAATACACTTCTCTTTTAGAAATGCTTGCAGAGCTTACAGCTCGCTAATATGGATATCCTCAATGACAGCACGTGTTTATTTTTAAGGGTGAATTTTATTTCTGAAAATAACAAGTTATATTTTGAGTTGAGTTTTTGGGTAACCCAAAATAAAAGTTTTAGGCTGAATTTCCTCATATGTTTAGCACAGTGGCTCAGATGAATTTGTGGGATGAGTGACTACTCTCTGGAGACAAACTTCACATCTTGATATATTTGATAAAATGAAATTAGTCTTGCTTTGTAATCAGGCCTTGTACCCAAATCAAGGGAGATCAGTAATCACTTATGCATCTTTCCACTTCCAGGCTTTGATTTTTCTTCTTTGAGTTAAATTAGATACATTGTTGTTTACATTATCTCCAAGAATAAAGCCAGCAATTAGAAAAGAAGGTAAAAGGACAGTAAGTTGATCATATTTTGGTTGGCAGAGAAAAGGAAGAAGCTGGCGCTATGTGGACTAGCAGACTTGAAAAGTTGACCGGGAGTAGGCTTTTCTCTCAATGATCAGTCCAACTGGGTTGAACAAGAATTGGTATCTGAGCACAGAATTTCAATGTGTTGAGTGGGGTCAGGCAGAAGGAGACAGGTCACAGCTGACAAGCCACACGGGAATAGGGAACAGTGTGGGAAGAGGGATTCATTATCTCACAAGCAGGCTGACCTCTGCCCTGGGATTCAAACAGGGCCCAGACCCAGAGGAAACCTGGCCTATTGGTTAGGGAAACCAAAAATAGAAGAGCCAAGGAGATTGGAACAACATGGTTGGGGAGGAGGAAGTCTTTCCCCAAGGCTCACGGCTTACTTGGGTCCATTGGATCCTGGGTCTTTGACAACTGAGGTACTTTCCGATTCATCCATCAGACAGTTTTGTTTTTGAGTTCCCATTATTTGCTAAACACTGTGCTAATTACCAGGGATACAAAAACTAGTAAGACCCAGCCTCAAAGTCTGTTTCAAGGGGAGACAGTTGAGTAACTACTAACTAGATAATTATAATTCGGTGTTTTATTGTAGAGAAGACCAGAGCAGGGGTATCTAACTCAGCTAGGAATGGGGAGTGAGGGTGAGGGAGGAACTTCCTGGAGCAAAGACAACTAACCTGGGTCCTAAAATACTGAATAGGTGATATCCGGGAAATGAAGTTGGGGAGAGGTATTTAGACAGAAGAAGCAGCATGTGCCAAGAATGAAGGTATAAGAATGTGGTGTATTCTAGGAATTATATGCAAATAGTTGAGTAAATCTAGACAGTAGAATGAAGTGGGGATGCAGATGGACATCATGATCAGGAATGTATGTCACTCTAAGGGGTTTGGAATATTTTGGCAGTCCTAGCAGCCTAGTCCCAGGATCCCAATATATTTTTGTGATAGTTAATTATATGTGTCAACTTGACTGGGCCATGGGGTGCACAGATGTTTGGTCAAATGTTTTTCTGGGTCTGTCTGTGAGGGTTTTTCTGGGTGAGATTAACATTTGAATTGGTAGACTGAGTGAGGCAAATTGCCCTCCCTAACATAGTTGGGCCTCATCCGATTGGAGACTTGAATAGAACACTAAGGCTGAGTAACAGGAGACTCCTCCCCAACTGCCTTGAGCTGGGATGTTGGTCTTTTCCTGCCTTCTGATTAGAACTGGAAAATCAACTCTTTGTACCTACGTCTTGAGCCTGCCAGCTTTTGGACTGGAACTTACACCATTGGCTCTCCTGCATCTCCAGCTTGCTGACTGCTGATGTTGGAAGTTCTCAGACTCCATAATCGTGTGAGCCAGTTCTTCATAATAAGTAAATTCCTTTCTTCCTTCCTCCTTCCCTCCCTCTCTCCCAGCCCTCTCTCCCTCCTCTTTCCTCCCTTCCTTCCTTCCTTCCTTCCTTCATTTTCTTTCCTTCCTATTGGTTCTGTTTCTCTGGAGAAGTTTGACTAATGCAACTTCTCTGGCAAGACTGGTACAGCATGATGGAACTGAACCTTCAGGCATAGGCACAATTGCCTTCGACTGGTAGAGGCTGGGTAAGGCTGAGAATGACATTTGGTTTTCATCTTTATAATGACTATATTGAGAATAATATAGTACTAAGCTATGTCCCTGAAGATTTCCTTTTAAGCAAAAGAAGTAGTTGTGTTGATTTAGTGTTTTGGTTATCTACTACATCAACACATTAACTTTAACTGAATGTCTGCCAAGTTTATGTGCAATAGCTTCATTTACTTGTTGAGAGACTTATAAAACTAAAAGTATATGCAAAACTTAGATGCCATTTAATGAAATATCAAAATTTCTATGATGGTTTTGTCCTAGTTTCATTGTATGTCAACATTAGTTTATTAAATAGACTTTAAGGTTAAATTTTGCCATGTGGAAAGAGTTTATTTCAGCTTTTTTATGTCGAGACAATTGGATGAGTGTTAATAAAATATTCCAAGTGTGTTTTGTAATTGGTTGCTCCTTTACAGATTTTTAGCAATACAATCAGGAGAAACCAGTTAAGTTTGAAGGAAATTTGCCAAGGTCATTTCCAAGTTTATGTGCTCTGGGGTTGGGAATTGAGACTGGATGTTTTATTGAGGAAATGCTTTGTCTCTATGACAGCATGGCTATTGTTCTGTATATTAAGAAGGCTTAGGTGCTCTGATAACATTTTAATAACAAATCATTCTGAATATTTCTAGGTTATTTTTCCAAAGAAATTTTCTAAATTATGTACTAACTTGTTACTTTGCCAGCTTTTCAATTTCATGTCATTAAAGAAATAAATGCAGACAACAGTAGCAAATTACAGCAGCATAAAACCCCTTTGTAATACCACATTCTACAAAGTTGAATGGAGAATAAAATAGAATGGGGTATACTAGATAAGGCATACTAAATAGTAAGTATAGTGAATATATTGAAACTTGCTTGGAAAATTAAAGAGGGATTCCCAAATGGAAGTAGTTTAATGTGCAAATTTTCTGAATAGCAAAAAAGAAAACAAAACAACCACCACCACAACAACACTAAAAGCACTCACAGCTAAAATATTACCTAGAAACAGTTTAACAGATTTTTGAAAAGCCTTCTTGGCAACACTTCACCAAAGGATGGGGTCTCTATTCCTGCTGTTGTAGAATTTTTTCAGAGTAGAGAAGGGTGACAGATCTGTTTACTTCTTGCTGACCTCCCATGGCCTCCTAATCACTAATGTCAACAGGAGGTAGGATTCCAGAGGACTCCCTCAGGACAAGCTGATGTAATGAGAGAAGTTTAAGTTATAATCAGGGTAATTGCTTGAAAACGTAAATGACATACAGAAGGCTCACTACATCATTTCATACGTTTAGTGTGGACGTCTCCTTTAATTTTGTGGAAGACAATGCTGGTTCTAATAGAACTCCTCATCAGTAATTTTATTTGGACTGGCAATATGATATCATTCTGACCAATAGAAGAAAACAAGGATGGGGTGGAGGGGGATGAATTTTCAGTAGGTAGCCTTTCACTTGATCCCTCTATTTTCATCAAAATTCTTCAGCTATGCTCTTGGGTCTGCCAGATGTTCCTAAGTCCAGAATCTTTAGGTTTTATTGAGGACTGTGGGCTGTGGGAAAGGAGCAGTTTCTCACACCATGGTGGTTGCAGTGGAGAAGGGAGGAGGGGATCCAGGAGTTTAAGAGTACATTAGAACAACTTAGAAACTCTTGTGTTTTCTTCATCTCCAATCCTCAGGTTTTCTGGAGTTCTGTGGAGATAATTGGCTTTCTTCTTGTTGATTTCCCCCTACTACAGGCACTTAGTTTTTAACTTTCTCCTCTCTGCTAAGTCAGCTGATACTTATCATTTTGTTTTCAAGCTTCCAACGTACTATTGGACATCTCTTGGGCTGCTGACAGATCTCTCCTTGGCTCATGCTTTAATCATTTTTATTTCTAGTTTTTAAAAAATCCTTTCCTATCATTTTAGTGGGGGTTTTGGAGGCAGCAGAGAGAAAAATGGATGTTCAATTCCCCATGTTTAACCATAAATCTCTAAAGCATTTTTTATTTCAAGAAATATACTTATTCTCATTATCTTTGTACATGAGAATGCCTCCAGGGATCAGGGCAGTGCTGGAATGTATTTTTCATTGATATAGAATGCAATAGCTACACTAATTCATGAAAAAACTCTCAGTAAACTAGAAATAGAGGGAAACTTTCTCAACTTGATAAATGCTATCTGCAAAAACCTATAGCTAACATCATACTTAATGCTAAGAAGCTTGAAGCTATCCCACTAAGATCAGGTCCAAGGCAAGGATGTCCCCTCTTACCGTTGCTTTCCAGCATCATACTGAAAGTCCTTGCTAACGCAATAAGGCAAGAAAAGGAAATGAAAAGTATTCAGATTGGGAGGGAAGACAAAAATTGTCTTTGTTCTCAGAAGACATGATTGTCTATGTAGAAAATCTGAAAGAATCAACAAAAAACCTCCTGGAACTAAAAAGTGATTATAGCAAGGTTGTCAAATACAAGGTTAATATAAAAAAATCAGTCACTTTCCTATACACCAGCAATGAACAAATGGAATTTGAAATTAAAAACACAATACCATTTATATGAGCACCCCAAAAATGAAATGCTTAGGATAAATCTAACAAAATTTATGTACAAGATCTATATGAGGAAAACTACAAAACTCTGATGAATGAAATCAAAGAAGAACTAAATAAATTGAGAGATATTCCATGTTTATGGAGAGGAACACTCAATATTGTCAAGATGTCAGTTATTCCAAATTGATCTATAGATGTAATGCAATCCCAATCAAAATCTCAGCAAGTTATTTTGTGGATATCAACAAATTGATTCTAAAGTTTATATGGAGAGGCAAAAGACTTTGAATAGCCAACACAATATTGAAGGAGAAGAACAAAGTTGGAGGACTGACGTTACCTGACTTCAAGAATTACTATATAGCTATAGTAGTCAAGATAGTGTGGTATTGATGGAAGAACAGAAAAATAGATCAATCGAACAGAATAAAGATCCCAGAAATAGACCCTCATAAATATGGTCAACTGACCTTTGACAAGGGAGCAAAGGCAATACAATGGAGCAAAGGCAATACAATGGAGCAAAGACGGTCTCTTCAACAAATCATGCTGAAACAACTGGACATCCACATAAAAAATAATGAATCTAGACATAGACCTTACACCCTTAACAAAAATTAATTCAGACTGGATCATACACTCAAATGTAAAATGCAAAACTATAAAACTCCTAGAAGATAACATAAGAGAAAACCCAGATGACTTTCAGTATGGTGATGCCTTTATAGATATAATGACAGAGTCATCATCCATGAAAGAAATAATGGATAAGCTAAACTTTATTAAAATTAAAAAATGCTCTGTGAAAGACAGTGTCCAAAGAATGAAAAGACAAGCCACAGACTAGAAGAAAATATGTGCAAAAGACATATCTGACAAATGATTCTTATACAAAATAGATAAAGAAGTCTTGAAACTCAACGATAAGAAAACAAACAACCCAATTAAATAATGGGCCAAAGACCTTAACAGATACCTCAACAAAGAAGATATGCAGATGGCAAATAAGCACATGAAAAGATGCTCCACCATCACATATCATTAGGAAAATGAAAATTAAAACAACAATGAGATACCACTATACACCTATTAGAATGGACAAAATCCAGAACATTGACAGCACCAAGTGCTGGTGAGAATGTGGAGCAACAGGAACTCTCATACACTGCTGGTGGGAATGCAAAATGGTACAGTCAATTTGGAAGACCATCTGGTGGTTTCTTACAAAACTAAACATACTCTTCCCATAATATCCAGCAATCACACTCCTTGGTATCTACCCAAGGAGATGAAAACTTGTGTCCCCATGAAAACCTGCACATGAATGTTTATAACAGCTTTATCTGTAATTGCCAAAACTTGAAAGCAACCAAGATGTCCCTCAGTAAGTGGATGGATAAATAAACTGTGGTATATCCAGACAATGGAATATTATTCAGCACTAAAAAGAAATGAGCTATAAGATATGGAGGAACCTTAAATGCATGTTATTAAGTGAAAGAAGCCAATCTGAAAAGCCTATACATTGTATGATTCAAAATATATGACCTTCTGGAAAAGGCAGAACTCTGGAGACAATAAAAAGGCCAGTGATTGTGGGGGCAGAGACTGGGGGCAAGGAGGAGGTATGAATAGGCAGAGCACAGAGGATTTTTTAGGGCAGTGAAAATACTCTGCATAATATTATAATAATGGATATATATCTTTACACATTTGTCCAAATCCATAGAATGTACAACCCCAAGAGCAAACTCTAAGGTAAACTATGGACTTTGGGTGATTATGATGTGTCAGTGTAGGCTCATCCTTGGTAACAAATGTACCATTCTGGTTAGTGTTGTTAATAATGCGGAAGGCTATGCCTGTTTGGCGCAGGGGGAATATGTGAAATCTTTGACCCTTTCTCTCAATTTTGTTGTGAACCTAAAACTGCTCTAAAAAAATAAAGTCTTAAAAAAAAAAAGAATGCAATTGCTTGGGCATCATGCAGCAGAAAGTCGTGGTAGGCCCCCAGAACGCTATCTGCGTGGTGTTTTGAGGATCCTCTTGAGAGAGCTGTCATGCAAAGAGCGGAATGAGCTCACTAGATAAAATTAGCCCAGTAACGTAGACTTAGATGTTGGAGGAAAGGGGGCTTCTGCATACAACAGGAGTCTATATTTTGAATTCTTTTTCTAGCTCAGCTTTCCAGGGACTCTTGTATGATTCTAATTGAGAGAAGAATACCTACAAGCTAAATTGAAACAGCTAAGCTCTGTGAGGTATTAGGGCACCAAGAACACTCCTGGGGGAACCCTACTAGCCCACCTCAATAAGGAGACCAACATATACTTCCAACTAGGCCACTAGACTGGTGACACAAGTCTGATGGTCTAGAATTCCAGACTATAAATGTTGGGGGCATAGATCATGTATCTCTTGTGTGTGTGTCCCCAGAATCTAGCACAGTGCCAGAGAATCAATAAATATTGGTTGAATGACTGCCTGGCTGCTGGAACTGGTAGCCCAAAGGTTCCCATCATAAGAAAGAGCCATTGTGTGTGGCAGAGGCAAGAGAAGCATCCAGAAGGACTGACTAGGAAGGGATTAAACCAGGGCACTGGAGGCAGGAAGGACATGCTTTCATGCAGCTTCATAACAAGCTTTTGCAGGAGACCTCATGGAAGGGGGCCAGGACAAAGGGGAAAGAAACTGGGAAACTACTGATGATAGCAGACAGATCTTATTTGTGAGCACATGGGATCTCCTAACAATAGTCAAGGGACATTTGTTATGAAGTTTCAGTTCCTGCAAAAGCAGAAGCGAATATGAGCCATTGAAGTCTGAGTTATTAACATGAATGTAACTTAAACTGCCACTGACGTAACTGGGGAAGACGTGGGTTGTACAGTGATTTGAATTATAATCACGATCCAGGTTGTGGTATCTAGACACAAAGATGGCTCCAATAATCTCCACTTCCTGGTATTCATGCCCTCGTGTAGTCCCCTCCCACTTTGAATAGGGCTGACCTGTGTAACTATTAGGATATTGTGGAATGATGGTCTGTGACTCTGAGGCTGGGTCATAAAAGACATTGTGCCTTCTGCTTTGCCCCTCTTTTGGATCACTCACTGTAGAAGAAGCCAGCTACAATATTGTGAGGACACTCAAGTAGCCCTCCGGAGAGACCCACTTAGCAAGGAACTGAGACCAGCTTCTAACAACCAGAGAGGAACTGAGGACTCTTGCTAACAGAGTCATCAAACTTTCAGATGATTGTAGCCCCAGCTGACATCTTGACTGCGACCTCATGGGAGACCGTGAGCCATAACCACCCAGCGAGCCCACTGCCAAATCCCTGATCCATAGAAACTGTGAGGCAATATATATTTATTGCTTTAAGCTCCTAAGTTTTAGAGCAATTTTTAACGCAGCCATAGATAAATAATACACAGGTCAACATGTAAACTATAAAGGTGACTAGGTTTTATGTGGTGTTGGTAAATTTAACAGATAATACAAGATCCTAATATAGGCTAAAAATGGTAATAATGAGAATCCATAAAATACAGACTTTGAAATTATTGTGTACCTATTTCATATAGCAGAAATTCTGGACTCTATTTTAGGGACTCTCCAATGTAGATAGCGGGAACTGTTGATAAAGTGAGAATTTATGAAGATTTCAATGACAATGGCATGTAAGCTGGTTCGTGGGAGTAGAATTTGGAGGGAAGAGTATTACCTAAGTGATTATAATAAATTACCTGTGAAATTATAAAGACCTGAATTATTTTGGTGAAAGTGGGAATGGAAAGAAGGGACAGATGCCCAAATACCCTGTAATAGAAGAGTCAGGAACTCTTGGCAAGAGTCAGGATTCTTCCTAGACTTGCTTTTGTATTGAAGCTGAGGCTGAGCAGTTGTATAGGTCAGGTTGGATTCTTGTGATAACAGCTGAAACCACAACAAACATTTGTTGAGCAGCTACTATGTGCCAGGCACAGTTCTAAGCACCATCAGTGCACAATCTCACTGAATCCTTACCCAGCCCAAGGAGGTGGGTACTAGTTTGGCTCTCATTTTACAGATGAGGACACTGAGTCTTACGGAAGTCAAGGCTGTTGTTCAAAATCATACCCCTAGTTAATGGCAGAGTCAGGATTTAAATCCAGGTATGCTTGATTTTAAAATCCATGCTCTTAGCCACTGCACTACCTCCAAGTATAAAACCAAAGTAACTGCATTAGTAACTACTCTTGCATTTACTGACTACCAACCGTGTGCTATATGCTTTATCAACCGCTGAGAGTTTGGGGGCTAAAGGTCACTCTTCCACTATTTCCAGAGTCCAAGATGATAAAGGAGACACTTAAAACTACTATTAAAAGGCAGATGAAAATATTGACTTTTTAATGAGATGCAAAAGCCATGTAATCTCCACAATACACAATGACTGGTATTTGGAGGCCTCCTAGCTTTTGCGCCAAACGTAAGCTTTAAGACATGCATGGGGGTGTCTCCTTCAGGGAGAAATGGCTCAGCCAGGTAGACTTGGTCCATTGACTCAGGCCTGCACAGTTTACCCAGCCAGAAGGAGCAAGGAGAACAGCTGCCCAGCTTCTGCCTCTCCAGCATTGGTGAGGTCCCACTGAAGTCTGCTTAGGACAGGCTCGGCTTTGCATACTGATCCATGGGCCAGGTAGGGAATAAAACAGAGAGGGGAGCCCTGTCCTGTTTTTGAAACACATTCAGGGCCTCTGAAAGTAGGTGTGGCCCCAGGGAAAGATTGTTTTAGGGCCCACCAGCAGAGGTGATGAGATGGGTACAGATTAAAAGTCTTTATCCAGGATTTGTATTGATACCTAGCATACTAAGTGCTCGCCTCCATGCAGAACTCAGGACTGGCTTATCCGGCTAGGATCAGAGAGCCACTCCCCCTCCCTTGGAAATGCAGCATTTACTCCTGGAGACACTGGAAGCATTTATTCCTCTGCCACCCCCCACCCCCATGTTCCATGGACCCTTCCTTCTAGGAACTGGAGAGAGGGACAAGTATTCTTCTGATGTATATATGGTGTCTCTTGCTTCAACAACCCTGCCAGGAAGGTATTTTTATAATTATCTTCATGGACTCCTTGGAGAAATTGAAGCTCCGAGAATTGAAGTGATTTGCCAAGACAGAGAAAGCAAGTGTTAGAGGTAAATTCCCAGGCTGGATCTGTTGGTTTCCAAACTCACATTCTCTCCCACCCCCAACCCCCCATCATTGTGACTTCCATTAGCAGCCGCCATGCATGGAGCCAGACGCTGTGCTGGGTGCTTTGCCTGTATTAGCTCTAAACTTCACAATAACCCTGGAAAGCACCATCATTCCCATTTTACAGTTGAGGAAACATGTTCATCGACAATAAGTGACTTGCTCAAGGACAGGCAGCTCATGAAGGATACAGCCAGAGTTTGAAAGTGAGTCTGTTTAATCCCAGGCCTGTGGACTGTCCACTTAATGTTTTGATTGTCCTTCATTGCCATTATAATAATGTTTTAGTCTGATAGTACTTTCTATGTATCTCTGTATATTTATTTATATATCCCTCTTTTAAATGATATTGTTAACTTTTATTATGATTTTTTTAGTGGTTGTTTGAGCAAAACATGGACATTCTTATTTTGCACAAACTATTTAGAAAGGATTATAGCCTTCTACTTTAATTTTACAACCTCCATTGCCATAGAATCATAATACTGGTTGGAATGGAGCCTTGGCAATGACTATTGGTATGTCCCCCTGACCTGAGTAGAATGCATTCAAACTAGTCCATTAACTGCCCTTTTCTGGGCAGATACAGCTAAAACTGCTGCAGTGAGGTGACATCGTCCATAAATTAAAGCCTGTTAGTTGAGAGCAGGCTACTTTTATATAGGCTAGTGCTTCAGCAAAACTTCACAAAGGATGAGCTAAATAACTAAAATAATCTTCATAAATAAACGAAACCCTCTGCATACAACTAGTACTCAGTTTTAACACCCCATTCTTCTACTGTCTGAATTATGAAGTCCCAGTGAATGGGCATGTGTGGGTAAATTCTATCAGAGGCTCCTTATACTCATTTTCCTTTATGCTTCACATTTTTATGGCATCACAGCCTTGTTCTAATCACAACTTTTTGATTCTCAAGACATTTCTTTTGAGCAAGTGGGAATTACCATTTACTGAAGCTTAAGTTAACTGAAAATTAAATTAACTTTATATGAGGTAAAGTAACTTGTGCAAGATAATGTAGAATAAGCATAAGAAATCAGAGGTTTCTCGACACACAGGGAGATAAAAATTTCTTCCTGGTATATTTTATTTTATATGTTATGTATGCTAAAAAGTCTTTATTAACCTGAAAAAAATATACATATAAGGAAAAAATTGCTATTATCAAGTGACATATTCCAAAGGAAATATGCTAGAAAATATAATTTCTTGTGATATCAGAAATTTTCCAGAAGACGATTCATTGATTGAAGACATTGTCTTTGTAAAATTGTGACTACAGAGAGAAAAACTTTTTGCCTCCCCTCAAAAAAATTCATAATACAGGTGAAGACTTTCTCTGTCTCTTTCTGACTACTTACCCGTATTCATTTGCTAGTGGCAAAGACCAAGGTGATGAGGTCAGAGATGCCAAACGAGCTGGAGTTAATGAAGATAAGCACTCAGATTCCAAAGGAGCGGCTGGTGGCTCCACTATCATTCCGTGGGGTAAAGCAGAGTAAAGGGTAGTGGGCCATGTGGGCGCCACAGTCAGGCCTCTCTGCTTCCACAATTTTCCCTGCTAAAAGGCAAGACTCCTTTTCTTTCTACCAGGTCTAAGAATCTTTATCTTATGCTAGGGACAGAGACTAAAATTAGACTAAAACCATCAGGATAAGTCAGTGATCACATCCTGGACTATAAATCTGGCGGCGGCTCAATGGCAGTTTTTTTGGTAGAAGAAAGAGAGAATCACGATACTGTGTAGGTTTCAGGAGAGCACACAGCCGTGCACTAATTGGCCTGAAGTCTGTTACTGGCTCCACTGCCAGTGAGGAGCTGTGTGACCCCGGGGAATTCACTTCAGCTATCTGCTCCTCCTTTTCCTCACATGTATAAAGATAAATTTAGACTAACGGTTTCTAAGATCTCTTAATCCCAACAGATCTACAATTCTAATTGTAAGCCCTTGGGTGGGGGATGATCTAAGCAATTATGGGTAAGGCTAACTTGACTAAAAAACAATATAAAGGCATCTGAATGCCTGAGACAAATGAATTGTAGAATATGAGGAGTTCTGCTTTTAGCCAAGATGAAGCAATGGGGACCAGACTAACCATCCTACACGAAACAACTTAAAAATGAGACAAACTATATGAAACAATAGTTTTCAAGACATTAGAAATCAGGCAACAGACATGCTCTCTGAGACTCAGGAAACAAATGGGGCGAGCTGTATAATTGCCTCAGCTTATCGTCCGGATATAGTCTCCAGGGCACGATGCGGGCAGAGCCTGACTGTCTCCCTGAGTTTGGTAGATGGAGCTGGGAGTCTGGGGAAGCCAATGTGGTTGGAGTTCACAGGACAGAGTACAAGAGAAGAGAGAGCTGCAGAGACAGAGAGAAAGAGAGAGAACAAATTCTGGAGACTTGCAGAAGGTCCTTGAGCCTTCAGCTGGGTACTGATCAATCTGTGCACGTGAGGAGACTCCGTGAGGTGGGAGAAAGAGCTGCTGGCTAAGAGGAAAGAGAACAATCCTCAGAGCTCACACAGGGCTTCGTATAGTTCCTGTCTCCCAAAAACCAGAGTGGAAAGCCTCATAATTCATGCGCCACTGGGTCAGCTGCAGGACAAAATCAGCCTTAGACTAAATGTTGCTCTGATCCCACCTAACAAAGCTTGAAAGCAAGACCCAGAATTATCCAACTTGTCAAATAACTTAACTGCATCCCAAAAAGCTCAAGAATTTTTATAGAAATCAAAAAAAGATCCAGCACCCAACAAAATTCATAATGAGTAACAGCTAATAAAAATTACTAGGCATTCAAAGAAGCAAAAAACCCCGAAAAACAAAAAATGCAACAATAACCATAATGAGGAGAAAAATCAATCATTTGAAATTGAGCCAGAAATGACACAGATGATAGAATTAGTAGACGAGGACTTTAAAAACACTTATAACTCTATTCCGTATGTTTAAAAAGTTATAAGAGAGACTGAATATAGTAAATAGAGACATGGAGAATATAAAAAGAGTTGAAAAACTTCAGGTGGTGTAATGCATGTTTAATTGGGGAGGGGAGAGGAAGAAAAATTATTTGAAGAAATAACAGCTGAAAACTTTCTAAGTCCGATGAAAATTATTAAACTTCAGATATAAGAACCTCAATGAACCCCAAGCACAAGAAGCATGAATAAATGACAGCGAGGTATGGCATAATCAAATTTCATAAAACCAGTGATAACAGGAAAATATTAAAAGAAATCTGAGTAAAGCCAAGTTATATACAGAGAAAGAAAGATAAGGATGATAGTGGATTTCGCATCAGAAACAATGCATGTCAGAAGACAGTGGAGCACATCTTTAATGTACTAAAGAAAAAAAACTGTCAACTTAGAATTCTGATAAATTGGGCTTTATCAAAATGAAGAGCTTTGGCTCTTCAAAAGATACTGTTAGAGAATAAAAAGATAAGCCACAGAATGGTAGAAAATGTTTGTAAATTTTATGTCTGGTAAAGGATTTGTATCCAGAATAGATAAAGAAGTCTCAAATGTTATTGGTAATAAATAACAAAAATTGGCAAAAGATTTGAACAGATACTTCATCAAAGAAGGTATATAGATTTTTATTATGCACATGAAAAGATACTCATCAGCCTCATTAGTCACTGGGGAAATACAAATTAAAACCACAATGAGATACTACTATACAACTATTAGAGTGACTAAAATAAAAAATCTGACCAAATCAAGTGTTGATGAGGATGTGGAACGGCTGGAATTCTCATACACTGCTGGTGGGACTGCAAAGTGGTGCAACCACTTTGGAAAACATTTCGAAACTTTCTTAAAAAGTTAAACATGCATCTACCATATGATCCAGGCATTCTACTCCTAGATATTTACCCAAGAGAAAGGACAAAGACTTGTAAACAAATGTTTATAGCAGCTTGATTTGTAATAACCCCAAACTGGAGAAAACTCAAATGTTCATCAATAGTGGAACTGTAAACAAACTGTGGTATATACATATAATAGAAACTACTCAGCGGTAAAAAGAAATGTGCTATTGATATGTGCTACAACATGGATGAGTCTCATAATAACTAAACTGGTATTCTAGTTTATCTCTTTTTGCATCTTACGTTGTGTCAGGCATAGTGCTGGTAAATGCTATGATAAACATTGTGCTGAAAATATGGGGGGGGGGGAGCTCTGTAGCGGAGATAACACTTCCTAGTAGGGACTCAGGGAATAAGACAGGCAACTCACTCCTTGTAGGACCTGGATACAAGGGGGAGGCTGACTGCAAGGTTAAGGCAAGAGTCAGGGGCGAGATAATAGGATCTGCAGCCGCCCTAAAGCCTCCGATCTACTGACCTCAAGGTCCTTCAATCCTCCTCTCTTCCTCCCCATCAGAGGTAACCCATTTGTTTCCAGAGTTTTCAGGTGAAGGTTTTTGTCCCAATGCCAGATATTGGAAGTGAGATTCAGTTACTACATCAATGGATTCTTTTTCATTTTTTTGATGAGGAAGATTGGCCCTGAGCTAACACCTGCACCCATCCACAGCATGGCTTGATGAGTGGTATAGGTTCGCGCCGGGGACCCTAACCCGTAAACCCCGGGCCCCTGAAGCGGAGCACGCCGAACTTAACCACTAGGCCACTGGGCCAGCCCCTCTTTTTCATTTTTAAGAAATCATAATTTCGAGTTTGCAATGCTTCTTTCAGAACACTGTAAGGTGAGGTAGAATGAAAATGCTAAGTAGAGTTTGGAAAAGGGTGCTATGTTAGTGTAGGCACTGGAGCCAGATTATTCTGACAAAGGCCAAGATCAGAAATGGCTTGAAGGAGGAGAAAGTTTTGAGTCGCATCTTAAAAAGGAAATAAAATTCCTACATGAGAAAATGGCATTGGGCCAGAAGGCGTATAACCCTGGTGGAAGATCAGCATGCTCAAAGACAAGGAGGTGTGAAGAAATATGACTTACTGGGGTCAGAGGAAGGACCTGTGTAGCACAGGGAAGACAATAAATGCTTTTGTCCAGCCTTTTTAGTTAATATAATATTCTGCTTAATGATAGAGGATTGCCATGTATTTCATTCACTGATTTCAAATTAGGATATAATAAAACGCATTTGTATCAGTCAGAATTCAGTTGCGAAAAAATGAACTGCTCCAAATATCTTGAGCAGAACAGGAATTAGGTGCTTTCAAAACTGTTAGGAAGGCTGGAGAATGAGATTCCAGGTTGACTAGCCTGCTAGTTCAGGCGGTAAATGGGCGGCACCACAGCTTAAGTGCATTTTCTTTTTACGATGCAAAAAAAACTCTAGAATTTTTCCATGCCTCAGTTTACCTGGGACTAGCACACAGTAGGCACCCTGGGAATGTTGAAAAAAATCAACGAGCATATGTGAAGGTCAATATTCCGTAAAAGTACAGATGCACTCGTTAATAGAAATTTCATTCTTGAATCTCCCAGGGGCTATGCACAATAACTCACACATCAGTAGGCAACTCATTAATATGTGTTGAATGAATTTTATAAGAAAGTAAATAAATCAGATATTTACTGTTATGGTAATTTCAAATAAATTGCATCAATTTTTACTACTCTTTAAAAAGCATGGTATATATCGAACCTTGCAGTTCTGTCAAATGCGATCCATGATATGATACTGTTTATATAACAGTACTTCATGATAAAAGTGGAACTCCTTGTTCTCTAAATCTAAAAGTGATGTCAAGGAAAATGACTTTTAAGTCACTGAATGTTGATGTCTGCTGGTTTAAGAAATGTGCCTGAACACATTTAATCTTTTTCGGGTTGGGTGGCTGCCTCAATGCATAGCCAGAAATGGAGGAAAACACTTGGCTAATAACATCCTAACTCCCCTTAATGTTTTTGTTTACTCCAGCCTTGCATGACCAGCAGCAGGGTAATTGTGTTAAGTTTGGGTAAAATAGTTCTCATCACATAGACCCCCAGCAGGGCACAGGAAGTTAGTTTAACTAGACTGTATCTATTTCGGAACAGAAATACACGCACTAAAATAAAAAGAAAGAAAATCTTTTTCTTTTTCACATGAAGGACATTAAAAAGCCAAATGGACTTGGCTTGTGGAGCAGTTAATATAAGGTGGATGTTACAACTTAAAATTCCTTATTAGTTAGGAATTTTGAGAATCCTCTTTACCATTAGATGAAGAGTGTTCCTTTAGAAGCAGATGCATCTATCTATCTGTCTGTCTGTCTGCTTATCTATCTATCTGTCTATCTATCTATCTATCTATCTATCTATCTATCTATCTATCTGCCTGCTTTGGATTTTACTTTGGAGATACTGGATATTTTACATAGATAGATAGATAGATAGATAGATGAAGAGAAAGATCTCCAAAATATCCAAAAATCAAATATCATCTTTTTTTTTCCCCAAAGCTTTAGTGCATAGTTGTGTATCCTAGTTGTTAGTTTAGTTCTCTATGTGAGCTGCCGCCACAATATGACAACTGACAGACAGGTGGTCTGGTTCCACCACCAGGAAACGAACCTGGGTCGTGGTGGTGATAGCGCCAAATCTTAACCACTAGCTGCCAGGGCTGGCTCTCATCTTTTTAATATCCATTTTTGAAGTGATTACTTTGTAGCATCAGTAAAAATCTTTCAAAGTCCATTGGGAGGAGCATCATTTCTAAACAGTACAGTCTGGTAGCACAGTCATTGAACTAGGAGTCAAAACAAAACTCTACCAAATGGTGTACTCTGGCTTTTTCCCTTTTCCCTGAGTGATTTCATCTTCTGTTCTAAAAATAGGATAAACTGGAGATGGCTTCACGTGCTTTCCACCTCCCACATATGTCCAATCTTCTCCATCTTTGAATTAAAAAAAAATCTACTTGCAAATGAATCATTAATTCTATAAGGAGTTTTCTTCTGTTTTTCTGCACAGGTAACATTGTGTTTTGCAAGTATCAGTCACTTAGTATTTCGGGCTTGCCTTTTCTTATAATAAACCACATTGCTCATAAATATGAGCAATGCTTTTAGTTGTTTCTTCCAATTTATTTTCCTTTTTGAATCAATGCAACTCAATCTTTGCTTCAGTTTTCAACCTGACAAGCTTGGCCAATCAGGTACCCCTAAAGGGACAGATTTTGAGACCCTGTTCTGATTGTGTCTTTCTATTTAGCTTCTAATACGACTCTGAATATAACTTCTCTATGACTCTTTTAAACAGTTTTAAAAATTGGGATCGGACATGATGTCTACTGAACCGAGTTTCTAATAAAGGAATTTTTACACACTCTCTATCCCTGTTTCTTCACTATAACCAGGAATTCATGAGGGGCACAGACCAGTGTGCCAGCTTTTCCCGGCAACTCTGGGGCTTCCGTGTCACTCATATCTTTCATGAAGGAAAGAGGCTATTATCCGTGTGCTATTTTCATTAGGAATACAGTGGCAACATCTTCATTAGAAACAGAGAGTGCGCTTGATGTGCTCTGTTGTGATAACGAGGGGAAGGGTGTGAACGAGAAGATAAGAGGAGCAAGTATTTAACTGGAAGCGTTCCACCTGGCTCCTGCTTCATTTTATTTAATTGGATGAGGAACATTTTCTGCCTGTGAAAACAGCCAAATGTCCCAGATTGGGAGTCGAGAAGCCAGGATTTGAGGACATCAGTGATAGCAATGCTTTATGTCCCTCTTCCTCCTCCCTATGGATATCTTAGTATCTTAAACTTTTAAAACAGCAAGCGGACGACGCATAGCACATTTGAAAATGCAAGAATGATGCAGTTTAGGGGGAAAGGGTACTGTGGTCTTTTTATAGCCAGTCGAACAAAATTGTGAACTAGATAAATTCTATTTTCAAGCCTTTTTCAGTTACTTTCTCCATTTCTCTCCCACTTTCAGCACCTCTAGGCTTTATATCTATGTTATGGATATAACTTTCCCCTTTATAAAAATTTGACTCGCCTCTGTCCTGTCCCTTCAGATCTGTGCTAAATAATGTTAAGAACCGGTAGGACTGTCAGATTTAGCAAATAAAAATAACTGGATGGGGCCAGCCCCGTGGCTTAGCAGTTAAGTGCGCGCGCTCTGCTGCTGGCGGCCCGGGTTCGGATCCTGGGTGCGCAGGGATGCACCGCTTCTCCGGCCATGCTGAGGCCACGTCCCACATACACCAACTAGAAGGATGTGCAGCTATGACATATCTACTATGACAACTATCTACTGGGGCTTTGGGGGAAAAATAAATAAATTAATTAATTAATTAAAAAAAATAACTGGATGCCCAGTTAAATTTTAATATCAGATACACAGCAAATGAAAATCAAGTTTAAGTATATCCAATGCAATAATATTTCTCATAGAACTGTGATTCAAATTGAAGTCCTGCATTTTATCTGACAATCCTATAAATTAGCGGTTTACAAACTCATTGTTCAGCAGAGGTGACTTTGGCTGGAAGTGGGGCTGGGGTTTGGGGGGAGGGGGAGGTGCTGCCACAAGGGGAAGAGGGAGGTGGAGAGCGTGGTGTGCTGGCTCTTCCTCTGCTGAGGAAGCTCTGTTCTCATTTGGTTTGTGTATTGGCATTGGGTATTTGATTTCATTTGATATAAGAGTTTTGTTGCTAAGAAAAGAATGAAAATTACTGGTTGTTCTGGCTTTCATTTGCCTCTCCAGATCCACTTCCCATCTTTTCCCACCATGTTCTGGGCCCTGGAGACTGATATACATCAATGGGTTCTCTTGCCCTCTGGCTTCTGGAAAACTGGGAGGAGACTGAAGGCAGGAGAGTGAGGCCAGGGTATGTAGTCCCCTAGCTCTTTCCTTCCAAAATAACACAGATAATTTAAAATTTTGTGTCAAAAAGGAATTCTCTTGCATGTAAAGAAGAACCCAACTAGTTGTGGGTTAACCCAACTGTGGCTTATGCAAATAAAAGTTTATTCTTCTCACATTCTAAAACTCTGGAGGCAGGAAGCTGCTGGCAGTGTTTTAGTGGCTCAGTGATGTCAGCTGGAATCTCTCAGATCTCACTGATCTTTCCCTCATGGTTACAAGATGGTTGCCAATGTTCCAGACATCAAGTACATGTTCAAGGCAGAAAGAAATGAGGGAAGGAAGAAAGCTTCAATGTCTGACACTTTATCAGGAAAATGAAAAATTTCCTCAAAGATTCCTCATAGATTTCACTTACATTTCATTGGCTGGATCTTTGTTATATGATCCTCCTGGTTGCAAGGGATGCTGGGAATGTAAGTATTGAGGTTTTCCAGCCTCTAAAGAGTGCAGGAGAGAAGGGAGTTGAGAATGGTCTTGGCATCATCAACAAACAGTGTCTAGGGAGAATTTGCTTTTGACAATGAACATTTATAAGGAATAGGTTTTTAATGGAATAACTTACAGACACTCTAACTAGCTCGTGAAGAAGTGTTTAAGGAGAGAGTGTTTCATCATGGTCCCTAATTTACTGTAGGTAGGTATGTCTATTCTTTAACTTTGGTCAGAATTTTAAAGGCAGAATAATCTCAGAGGATTAAGGCCCTGGTCAAATTATATTGCAAATCCTTCCATACTCCCTTTACTCTTCCCTTTTTTCTCTGTTGTATCTATTTCCTGATTACACAGGCAAAACCAGGGTAAAATGAACACAAAACCGTGCGAAAAAACACAGGTCTAGAAACTAAGTGACTCATCTTTTTCTTTTTGCCACCAAATAGCTGTGTGTTGAGATAGTTTTGCTTCTCTGAACCTCTCTTCCTTATCTGTACAAGAAGGGTTTTGCTGGACCAGATGATCATTTTATCCAGCAAATATTCATTGAACGTCTACTATGAAACAGTTTCTGTTCCAGGCTCCAAGGATTGATCAGGTGGTGATGATACAGACAAGGTTCTTGCCCTCATGGTGCTTACATTCTACTGGGCAGAGACCAACAAGAAAATAACAAATGATAAAAGATATCAACCAGTGATGGGTGCTCTGCAGAGAAACAAAATACAGTGATGTGAGAGGAAGATCCCAGGTACCTAGTTCAGCTAGTGTGGTCCAAAAAGGCCTTTCTGAGGAGCAACATTTAAACTGAGACCTGAATATCAAGACACCAGCCCCTTACTGGTGGGGCATATAGCTCCAGGAAGAGAGAGCTACGAGTGCAAAGGCCCTAAGGGGAATCAAGCTTGACATGTTTAAGGAACAAAAAGAAAGCCAGAGAGATACTGAATGTAGCCACCATTCTGTTTTTCATGGCTATATTTCCCATTTTCTAGAAAATGCAAATTCTCCTTAACCTTGTTTCAGTGTATTTTATTAAAACATCAATGACATACTGTCCTGGGATAACTGTTCTCTCTGCCACAGGCTTAACATGTGAGAATAAACTGAGTATGAGGCTTGAGAATGTTGCGTTGGTTGATCCTGGTGGTGGGTCTAATGATGGAGTTATGTAGGGAGCCCATGGCTGCCGCCCCGCCTTTCACAGATCTATCATCCACGTGCTCAATTATCAGATCGCTGATCTCTAATACTCTGGAGAAAATAAATCCCATGAGCTCACTGGCTTTGTAGTACCGACTTACTCCTCACTGCATATTGTTGCTGCTACTTGCCCTAAGCTTAATATGCCCTCCTTAATACCCTGGCAAGTGATGATCTAGGGCATTAATTCCCTTATGCCTGTTCGTAAATTAGCACCCAGCTGTGGACGGTGGATGGGCACAGATCCCTGATGAAGTTTGCACCAATCCTCAAAATAGGAAACTGAGGCCAGTGAAGTGATTTTTCACAAAGTAAAATTTATGCAACTTAACATAGTCTTTTTTCCCCTCTGGGATCATGTCCTTTCTAATTTTTTGAATTAATATGAATTTTTACTGCAATGATAAACTAAAATGATGTTTCTCTTGGGAAAAATAAACTATGTGTAACCTTATATCAGAAGCCCATTTTTTTCCCCATGGGATTTTACTGGGCCCTGAAATCCAAGGGCCTGGGAAACATGGAATTGGTCAAAGTCCATGCATTCATGTTTGCAGAGCTCTGCGTTGTGTCTTCTCTCAGGAACCCTATGAATATTAACCTGTTCCCCTGGGAGCTGGGTGTCAATGGGATGGAATATGTGTGTGGAAGGACAGTTGGCTTACATGTTTCGTCTCTGCTATGTGTTCCATTGGCAGAAAAGGCATCAGCATTTCTAACTCCTACTTGTGTATCTTGGAGGGTTTGCTCTCCCTATCTCTGCTTTTGTTATCTTCTAAAAATGTATTTAATACTGAAATAAAATATAGCAGTAGCTTAGATGTGTGCTTTGCTCTATCATCAACTTGTGAGATGTTTTCCCCCTGATTTTCTTGGCAGTAATATTTCATAAGATAGTGGTTTGGATGTTATCTTAACGATGCTTGTTTCATAAATAAACTAAAAGCTACATTATTTTTTTCACCTCTGCTTTCTTTCTTCTGTCTCTTTATTCATCCATTTACTGAGTACAGTACCAACTGAATGCTAAGGCCTGATGGTAGGGCATTGAAGGTCTTTGTGAGGGATTCACAAATACAACAAATGAGCTAAGGGCAGTGCCTGAGACGAGAGATATGTACAAGGAGCAGAGTGAACAGACCCATTCCTTCTGCCTGGGGAAATTCACAGAGAAAATGCAATGGGGAATCAAGTAAGGTTCCCATTCTCTCTGCCCATTACTGGGAAGGAGCTAGATTTCTCCCATCACCCAAATGTTGTTGGCAGCAGAGTTTGGTGTTAATGTCACGGAGCTGTGGGTCAGAAAGGTTGAGACTGCCCTGGCTCTGCTGCTGTACAGTTGTGTGACCACCAGGGTCAAGCCACTTAAGTTTTCTGTGATGGTTTGTAAATCGGGCATAACGTACCTATTATCTTTTCCTTCTTTTCTTCATTTCTTCCTCTGACTAACTTCAAAAAACTTTGTATCACACATAGTTTTAGGCACTGGAGGTATAAAGATGAACTTACCATGCAAACAGGTAGGTCTAAAAATAGATAAATTATAATACAACCTCTGAGCGCCGTTAGAGGAATGCCTTTCTCATGGGGTTACTGGAAGACAACAAGGAAATCCTTGTGAAAGTATTTTTGAAAAGGCACAAAACAGGGGGTAAGGGAGTGATAGGGGTAAGAGAAGAACTGGATTCAGGGCTGAGATGGAGGCCTGAAGACCAGTGTGCTGCAAATCCTGTCCCGCTGATGGTGTGCAGGTTCTCTAGGGAAAACATGTTCAGTGGGAAGTCATTTCACTGTCCGTAGTAGGCTTCTGAAACTTTCAAATTTTGAGGTTAAGACTAAGTTGGCAGAGGAGAATATTAGCTTTAACACTTATGAGGATTTATTTTGTTTATTAGAATCAAATCCAAAAAACACAGTCAGAAGGAACTTCAGCAGTAAAGATATTTTCACATTGTCCCCTGGAAAACTGTGTCCTTTCAATTTACAAAGGTGTGTAATGTAGCCATAGCTACGCTCCCCTATATTATCTTCTCCATGCTGACTTTAGCACGAGTACCACTTTGAACAAATACTGTAATGGTGGCATTGAATTCTTTCCAAGAGCAGTTGCCATTCACAATTGAATATAATACAGTCTGATGTTGGTGGTTTCCCCCTGGACACACATGTGAGGCCAAATCATAGGCACTCGAAATGCTTGGGTTAGAGGATTTTAGGCAGAGCTGGCTTCTCGTTCCCACCAACATGGGGAAGGAGAGTTTGAAAGTAGACAGAGTATGGTTCCGTTCCCACCTGCATGCTCGCTGTGAGGATTTCTCAACTCTGTTCAGTTCTTGACATAGCTGAGAACTTGCTGGAATATATCAGGGACTGAGGGGAAGGGATTCAACTCTGTCTTTCTCATAGATCTCATCTGTTTTTGGCCAGCCAGCGATCTTGTCTATTACTACCAGTCTTTTCAGACTTGCTCAGCCTCATTAGGGGGTCTGAGGAAATGTCTGGACAGGGAAGGAGTCAGGAAGCCTTATGTAGAGTCTAGCTTTCCATCACATTTCTGTTTTAACCCAGGCAAATCTTTGAACTCTCCGAGCTTCATTTTTTCTAGTCATCAGCAGACACAGTATTACATGTCTTACGTACTCACAGGCGTGTTGTAAAGATCAAAATGAGATAATTTGTGGGGCAACATGTTTGAAAAGTATATAAAACATTACACAAACCCTCGTATATAAATAGAGTGTTTAGTTGCACTAGGTCACCATTACATTCCATGATGCAGATATACGCACGAACATGCAGATGCTCGCCATGCCTACCCTGCCCTGTCTGAAGATAAAATGGTAATAAGCATGGAGAACATCTGGGCCAAGGGTGCTCGTAATGCAGTATGATGTCCCAAAGTCTTGGATAGGAAGCTGAGCCCTTTGAATGAATGCCCCATGTACCCACCAGGATAGAAAATGGGAAAAACGCTTGGTCTACTATTCCACTGTTATCTTAGATGGTTGCTCTGTGTTAACACCAGATTTTCTAGTCTGGTCTGGCCGAGGAAGGAAGGGAGGTCAGAACAGAGAGTAGAGAAGTTAACCTCGGTCTCCTGACTTCTGCCCTCTTTCCTGGGGATCCCATTACCCCCAGCCTTGATGGCCCCAGGCAAACATGCTTTGAACACTCAGGCCCAATACAACAACAGGGGTGGCTGGTACCTCTCATTCTAGCCCGTGTGCTATATATGACCGCAAGAACAATCCTGCTAAATGTCCTCATATTCCTTGTGGGTCCCCAAAGCCTTCGCGGCCAAGTTCAAACTCCTGAACTTGATACACGAAGCTCCTCATGGTCTGACGACACCATTTTCTTTTTCTTGGGGCCTGGTACTCCTGTATCTGCAACCTGGGCCTCAAGCAGCAGAGCTTCTTGCTAAAGTTAAAACAAACAACTTTTGGTTTCACACAGCAACTCCTTGTGAACTCACCTTCTACTTAGCATACCCTTCCCCTAATTAAACTTCAATGATCTTGCAAGTCTCAGCACAAGCCACAAGTACTTTGAGAAGCCTTCACCTACTCAGTTAATCTGATTTGAATGTTCTTCTTTTGCACTTCCATAACAATCTGGGCATAACTTTTGTTTAATACATACTGCTCTATGCTCCAAATTTTAGAAACTTGATTAGCCTATTAGACTAATTCTCTTGAAAGCAAGGTCTGATATCTATTTGTATTCCCCGCACCTTGAATGGCACCTGAGAGGCTTCCATTTGCTGAATGACTAATAAATGAATGAATGAAAACTTTCTGAGTGGAGTGTTCATGTCTGATTTATGGGTCTTTCTTCCATGCTTTCCTCCATTTTCCTTTCCTTGCTCCTTCCAACAGCAAAGTGCTCCTAGCAGGCCCTCGACAAATATTTGTTGTAATAACAAATGAGTCATGTCTTTTGATGCTTTTGGTGACAGTGAGTAGTGTCTTGTTCATCTGGTCTACTTCCACATCTGCCAGTGTTGGGAATCAGATCTCTTCACTGTTGGCTACCCCAAAGAGCTACACTCTCTCCGGAAGTGGCTGATGGTGCCCCGACTGAGGGTCTGGGGAATGTGGCTCCATTTTCAGCCATGACATTGAATCATGTCCGGGCCTTAAGCAACTGCTACACCATCCGTTCCATGAGGGCAGGGACCATTCCCTCCCCCTCTCTTAAAGATGTTATGAAGATTAATGAGGTAATGTCTGCAGAGCACCCTGGAAGAAAGGTATTATTCTAAATACTGAGTATTATGGCAACATTGCTTCCATCTGTGTTACCATCCGTCTGTGCTCATCCAACCAAGATGGGAAAGCAGGAGAGTCGCTGGAATGGTTGAATTGAGAGAGGAGTCCGAGGCTCTATTCCGAGCACTGCTGTGGGTGTTCCCTCTGCTCCCATCTCTTCTGTCTACAAAAGATTGCAATAACGTAGCACTTACTCACAATCAAAGGGTGTGTGGAAAATCAGTGAATTTGTTTCTGTCAAGTGAATGGGTCCTTGGATAAAAAGCTTTGTAAAGCCACAAGATATCATTTCAATCCCAAGTTTCTGTTCCTCTTCCTTTTGAAAGGATATTCGCTGAGCTTATCATTTTCTCAGGAGTATTTGTAATTACCCTTAACTTGATCTTTTATGTACAGTTGTACACTTCCGTTGAACTGCTTTGTTTTCTTCCAGAGAGGTTACTGTTTGAAATTTCTCACTGTCATTTTTATGTTTGTTTGCTTATAAACCAATAACCAAACAAACAGCTCTTGGACAATAGTCAGTTTCCATTTTTTTTTTTTTTTTTTTAGCGAGGCATTCTTTTTATAAGGCACAGTCTTCTTGAAGTGTGTTTATTTATTAATTTATAAGTGGATCCCATCACGCATTGCACCTGTGTGACTTATGTTAATTAGAATAATAATGCAATAAGCAATGAATAGGCTGTTTTGATTTCTGTGGTAATCTAAGTAAACCCAGGTATAGTATTCGAGAATTAGATTGTTTACTGCAACTCAGAAGAGTACACCAGAAGGAGAACAGTCTACATTATCCTGTGCCTAGGAAGATTTTAGCATTTTTAGAATTTTACTGGATAAATGTCATTTAGAGTTTATATTAATAAGTTTTAAAGAAATAGTCTTAAATCAATTATAATAACTAGTATATATAAATAGTATATAATTCTTTGTACCAAGTTTTTTTCCTTGTAAGTGTAGCATTCAAAAGGCAAGGTAGGTCTATATGACAGCAAGTATATTTAGTAATTCAGAATTTTGAGGATTTTAAGAAATCAGAAATAGTTGAGTTATGGATTAGCTTGCACACTACAAATCCACCAGATAATTGCTGCATCTAGACTCCGGTGTTTCAACGGAAAGACGAGGACAGTAGGACAATTATCTGGATCATGCTGACAATGGGCCCTATCTACCAGCTTGTAAGTCAAGGAAAGGATTAATTTGTCTGAAATTGCCGTGTTAAAGGTCTTCACTCATCAAAGGTAAATTCCACTTCCTCCCTGTAGACACAGACTTGTTGTATACTCACAAGGAATAGATTGCTATATTTAAGGATAAAATTTTATCTCTAACCCTGTACTGTTGATTATCTGAACTGAACCTGTAATTTTATAGAAAAGAAAACTGAAGTGTTGAGCTATCACAAGGCTAAGCGACTGCCCAAGGTCACACAACGAGTTGGTAATAGAACTAGGACCCAAGTATCCTGGTTTCTGGTTATTAGTAATACCAATAATAATAAGTTTCAGGTGGAAATGTCCAGTCAATAGCTCCTGCTCCTGAGATGACTGTGTTATACAGTAGGGAGACAAAGACCAGGCACTGGAGTAAAAGGAGATAACCTATTACATCATGAAATAATTATTCGACCTTAGGAATGTTACTTATTTTTCGTCTTTCAAACTCAGGAATTTTACTGGTTAATCTCTAACTTGCCTCCTAGCTCTGGATTTCTCTGATTGTATGAATGAAATTGAACCAGAAAATTGATATCACAGGCATGTTTGCATAAGATCTCATCCATTTACTGTCTATTAATATATTTTTAAAAATTCAGTAATTGTAAAGCTTGATATAAGTATTTAATATCCCTTAAGCTGAGTTCTCCTTCGCAGAAGCAGGCTGTATTTTGTTATGAAATTTGGTTATGAGGAGCCACACCAGAAGACATGTTTGCCATTTGTAGGAGTTTCCATAAACACTAACCAATATCCAATAACTCTTATGTCCAAGATACTCTGCTAAGTGCTGCTTGGGCTCCTAAAGTAAAACTATTGCACCCACTCAACTTGAGCAAAGGCAATAACATTGGCAATATTTTTATGGTCGTTCCATCTTGAATGCTCACATCTTCAAGCTGTGGTTTTTTAGAACTAGAAGGGACTTGAGTGGTTTTCCATTCCACATCATTCATCTTACAGTTGAAGAGAGTGAAGCCTTTTATCTGACGACTCAGCTTTTCTCCTAGCAGCATGTATGCTATATTTATAATACATAAAGATATATATTTTATAGTAACAGTGTTAGAAAAAGAGATCATCTTTTCCCTCTATGGTCCACACAACTGTATTTCATCCTAGATATAGGTCTTTATATTTGGTTTTCTTTCAGAATGCTTCTTATCTCCCGTAGCTGCCATTTTGATGAAAATCATGGCTGATAGAGGAAAATATGTAGAGGTCACTAATCTGTTTTGTTAAAAGAAATTAAAAAAAATTTTAATTTTTTTCCTGGAAGTTTCATCAAATATCTTCCAAAAGAGCAATAACAACAAAAAAAAGTTGGTGGTTGGAAAGGGTTTCCTGTTTGGAATATTTAATTAGGCATGAATTACTTGGGGTGTTCTGGTCTGGTGTAGAAGAGTCAACAATGTGCTTACCTTGCACTCATATGTGCAAAGCAAATATAGCTTCTGTGTTTTCTGCAAAGTAAGCTGTTTTTTCCTTAAGAACCCACACCACGCTGGGGTCTCAGGAAACTTATTCTTGTCAATTAAAAGATATCTTAATATCTTCTGGTTTAAATAGCCTCCTCTCAGTCCAAAGTTCAATTCCCTTTGTTTAAATAGTCTGTACTTGATCTCTATGGGAAAATGGCCAGACTTTCAGATCTCTGCCCCATTTGCTATCTTTTCTGCACATTGGCACCGGTAGGAAGGAATGAGGGTTTTACTATATTTTGGGGGTTATTGAAGGGGCTGACCCTTGCAATTCCTTGTTTTGGAGTGGCTGGACTGTTGACCACTTTGCTGGTTTGAGCAAGCTTCTTGGGCAATGGATGGGCCCCTCATGTTGGAGATAGTGGCCTCAGTCATTTGCATCTGGACTCTGCACAAATTGCAGCCTCTGGGCTCTCATTCTGAGCATTGGGACAGGTCCCCTACCACTCTCTGCACCTCGGTGACCTTTTACGGCAGCAAGAGGAATTTCTGTTTTCCATCTTCTCTGTCTCAGGGACATTTATCCAAGCCTCTTCCCACCATCACCTCCATGTTGTACTAAGTATCCAACCCAAAGCAGCAGTATTTCCAGAAGCCTGTAGTGTCCACAGACCCTGATATTTTCAGGCTTCTTTTTACCCATCTTCCTGTTTCTATAGCATCTCCCTAGTTCAAGGCTTGGCTTTGAGGGATGTGGACAACATTTCTTTTACCTCTTCTTCCAGGTTTTTGACTTTTGTTTGACTTTCCCTAAGTCACAGCCTTCTGCTTCTCATTTTATTCTCATGGCTTAATCCTAAAGGCCAGATCTTGCAAAGGGAGAGAAACCAGCACCCCAATCAAGTAACACAAATTACAGGGCATTTCCAAACCAACATGTCTCCTTCCTATTTTGTAGACTGATATAAAGCCTCTTCCTCCGTCTCCTCCCTGTCCCTCTCCCGTCCCATTCTCCCTCCCCTTTCACCTCCAGCGTCTTTCCCTCTCCCTCCTTTTATCCTCACCCTCCTGTCTCTCTTTCTCCACTGCCCTGCCCCCCAGAGTACTGGTACAAATCAGTTTACAGATTTTAGTCTCAGTTTCTCTACTTTTTAATTTGGGAAAGTAAAATTTATATCCATTTTTTATTTCTCTGGAATCATAGAAGAAATAATTAGTCAGCAGTTACAGATTAACTTGAACAACTTGAATACCATTAACCACACAAGCATTATTAATATTGTTCAAAGTATCAGACTTTGAAGAAGTTGTAGGGGCAGGAGATGGCCCTAATATGAAGAATGAACCTAAAAGATGGATAAGGCATCTGCTGACCTGAATTTCTACGACCAACGGAAGTGGAGAAGAACTCGGAGAGTATGCAAAATTATTCTTATTTAGGGAATGCAAAAAAATAATTTATATTCTTTATCTAAAAATATAAGTTTATCAGTCAGTTTGTGAGATCTTCTCTCAAATATATTTTACATCTTTTCTAAATCTAAAAAATACATACAGAAATGTACACAAAGATGGAAATAGCATAATGGATTGTCTCACATTGAACACACCCATGTAAACAACACCCATATCAAGAAATAAAACATTACCTCAAAAGGCCACCCCCTGCCCCTTCTAAGCACTACCACTCACAGGTAATCAACACCCTGATTTCTAATGCCAAATATTAGTTTTGCCTTTTTAAAAAACTTGATATGGATAGAAACATTTGATATGTATTCTTCCATCTATCTTTTTCCATTCAACTTCTCTCCCTCTCTCATCTATCTATCATCCATCAACTTTGTTTACCAATGTACTCTATTCTAGTTATAAAAATTCAAACATTACAGAAATATATAAAATAAAAATTAAGGTTCCACGTAATTTCCTCTGCATTCTCATAACCTCTGATGTGCATTATTTCCAGACTATTTTCTATATGGATTCTAACTTTTTGTTACTACTTTTTTAACAAAAATGATTATCAAACTACATATGTACTATTCTGTTACTTGTTTTATTCACTTACAATATCTGGGATATCTTTCCTAAGTGCATCTTTAATGATTACTTAACTTTCTTGCTTTGATATGCTGGTCTTTATCATCTAATATTAAATAGCGATTCCAAGGGTAGAAATTTTGGAAGAAGTAGCAAGTGAGGATGACACCATAGTAGGCCATGAAATGGAAATCCCGGGAGCTGCTGGGCTATCTATCCATTTTCACTATGCCAATCTGTAAGAACTTGTCTTCTTACATGGAAAACCACATGTCTTTTTCTTTACCAAGTATTATTTATTGCACAAATTCATTAATAGATTTTACTCTTCACTAAAAGTGACTATCTTACATGTTATTGTTTCTATTTCATTTCTTGAATTAAGTTGGCTCACTTTCCTTGTTTCACTCTGTGCCTTTCAGAGGTTATTATTTCTACCCATTGTGGAATGTTTCTTTGTCTATTTTGGTAGTCACATCTGTTAACAGATCCAAACTAGTGGTTAGTGCTTAGGTTCTAGAGTCAGAAAACCTAGGATTGAATCACACCTCCAACAAATCCTAGCTCTGTGACCTTAGGCAAGGGACTTAATGTCTTTGTTTCTCAGTTTCCAGATCTGTAAAAATGGCATCACACGTAACAGTATTAACCCTATATGATGGTTGTTATGGAAAGGGCTCAAAAATAAAAACTGTAATTATTGTCTATTATTAACTTTTCACGGCTATCTTTATAATTTTCAAATTCTCTTGCTGGACGGGAAGAATGGTCTGTTAGCTACACAGAATACACAGAATAGCACTTGAGGCAGAGGACACCACAGCGCTGAGGGGCATGGGCTCTGAAATCAGATGGCCTAGGTTCTTCCTGAGTCTGCCTCTATAGCTTAAGTTACTTATTTCCCTTGTGCTTCCGTTTTCTCGTCTGTAAAAAGGGAGAATTCTGATGTTAGCACATCTGAAGATTATTGAGAGAACTGAAGGATGTAATCCACGTAAATCATTTAGAAGTGCACCATTAAATATGGAAGCCGGTAGCCATATGCTGCTACTGATGCTTGAAATGTGGCTAGTCCAAACTGCAGTGTGCTGTGTCAATTACACACCAGATTTAGAAGATTTTGTAGGGAAAAAAGGATGCAACATACCTCACTAATATTTTTTTATTGATTACATGCTGGAAAGATAATGTTTTGGATAGATGGTGTTAAAGTGTGTTATTAAAATTAATTTCACTTGTTGCTATGGAGTGAATGTTTGTGTCCCCCCTCACCTCCAACTCATATGCTGACGCCCTAACCCACAATGTGATGGTATTTGGAAGTAGGGTCTTTGGGAGATAATTAGGTTTAGATGAGGTCATAAGGGTGGAACCCTCATGATGGAATTAGTGCCCACATAAGAAGAAGAGACCAGAGCCCTCTATTCTCCATCATGTGCTGATGCAGCAAGAAGACTGCCATCCAGGGGCAGCCTGGTGGCCTAGTGGTTAAGTTTGGCACACTCCGCTTTGGTGGCCCAGGGTTCGCGGGTTTGGCCCCTGGGCACCGACCCACACCACTCATCAAGCCATGCTGTGGCGGCATCCCACATACAAAATAGAGGAAGATTGGCACAGATGTTAGCTCAGGGCCAATCTTCCTAAAGCAAAAACAGGGAGATTGGCAACAGATGGCAGCTTAGGACGAATCTTCCTAAGGAAAAAAAAAAAAGTGCTTAAAAAAAAAAAGGCTGCCATCCACAAACCAGGAGGAAGGTTCTCAATAGACACTGAATCTGCTGGCACCTTGATTTTGGGTGGCGCTAAACTCCAGAACTGTGAGAAACAGATGTCTGTTTTTGAAGCCACACAGTCTGTGGTATTTTGTTATAGCAGCCTGAGCTAAGATACTATTTCTTTTTTAAAAAAAATGTGGCTACCATGATTTCACTCATATGTGGGAGATAAACAAACACATGGATAAAGAGAGCAGATTAGTGTTTACCAGAGGGGAAGGGGGTTGAGAGGTGGGCGAAAGGGGTAAAGTGGCACATATATATGGTGATGGATAAAAATTAGACTATTGGTGGTGAGCACGATGCAGTCTATGGAGAAATTGATAAATAATAATGTAGACCTGAAATTACACAATGTTATAAACCATTATGACCTCAATAAAATAATTGGGAAAAAAAAGAAATAAATGTGGCTACTAGTAAATTTTACTTTCCCTATGTGGCTCACATTTGTGGCTTGCATTATATTTCTTTTGGACAGCACCAATGTAGCACATAGTAAACCCTCAAAAATGTTCAGCTATTATTCTAGAGCACTTCTCACTTTCGTGAAAACAAAAAATACTTGTTTTACACATCTCTTTATGGTCCAGTTGTCACTCTGACCACATTAAAAAAAATCGGCATGTTATCATCAACTACAGTGGAGGTGAGAGTTTTATTCGGGGAAGAATTGTCCTGAATTTTGCTAAGTGATAGGGATGCTTTTGGTTGTGATCGAAGCGAGGTTTTTCTCCAACAGTGGACTGAGTAATCATTGCAAACTAATTACAGCATGCATATTGCACTTTGCTTTGCAGTAATAGCTTTCTACCAGCTGTTTCCTTTAGCAGTTGTTCATTTCAAGTAGGTACCAATGTTGCTGGAAGTGTGGGATGCCAGAAAGCAATTTCAATTCTTTGTTTCAAATTGAAATCTGTTTGTTTTTTTTGCAATTTTTTCCTTAAGGGCCCTTTAGAATCTACATAGCTCTAAGGCTAATTTCTTAGCATCCTTTCTGGTCCCTTTTTCAGAAAAAAAAAAAATCTTTTGAAGATTATATACAGAATGATACAAAAATCTCAAGTTTAATTAAGCTTTAGCAAAAATATCCTATAACCACTACATTTGTTTCTTGCTTTATTCCCTCATAGCCTGCAACTCTTCTGAAGTACACTTTCAAGTAGAGATTCAATAGAGCCATTTAGAGTAGTCGTTACTGTGGATTAAATAACTATTCCCATCTGGCTCATGAAATATATAATCTGTATTCCTCTCTGGATAATAAATACAGTAAGCAACTACTCACCATCCCTTAGACCATCACTTTTGTCTGTTCTGGTAGGTTTTTCTTTATGATCTATTGATAAGGACTTTTCATTAACTCTTTCCTTGCAGAGAAACATGTCCTGTGGGCTTGTTTTTACAGAGAGACATTATTCTGGTTCCTCAGGCCCAGCAGGGCTTCAGATGTGTAACGGTGGCTAGTAACAATGGCTGGCATTTATTGCACATTTCCTATGTGGTAGGCACAAGAGCATAGGGACATTGCTAAGTGATTTGTAAACATCACTTTAAGCAAATCTTTTCCAAAACCCTTTGAGGGGTGTTATTACCCCCTTAGAGTCTAGGAAACAGATTCAGAGTGCCACAGCCTGTAAATGGCTAAACTGAGATTCTATTCTAGATTTGTTTGACATCAACTCTTCTAAGTCAGGGGGTCCAAACACCTCGGGGGCTGTGCTGGATAACACATTGGGGTGTGGGAATAACGTGTTAGAACTTTTACTCAGATAAACATTTTCTTATCTTTTTGAAATTTCCATGTTTGTCTTTTACAATGCGTACGATAGATAAGTACACCAGCACATGTTGAAAATACCTGCAAAAGTTTAAAACTGTTGGGTATGCAAGCTCAATTTTTTTTTCCCGATAGGTTTTTACTACCAAAAAAGTCCCAATTATACCACAGCCGTGGAGAAACTAATGTGCATCACACCATTTGCACAAAAATTATAACACATGGCGTATATGACAACCATGCATACGATCCAACATTCAAAACTTTTTTAACTGGTGGAAGGGTCTTCCATTAAAGCATTATTTGCCCTCATCTTTACTAACTCAAGTGAAGCCCCACATGCAGGAGTTACTTTCCCTTGGGGTGAAGATAATTTTCCTCAACGACAATCCTAAGAGAATAGACGTCGGAGCCACTTGACCACGGCTGCTCATTCATGCCACCTCTTCTCAGCTCACCTTGGGTCTCGGCTTGCTTGACTGCTGATGTCTACATCTTGGAATTCTGAGATAAATGATTACCCACGATACAATGTTGCTACAGCCATGCTGGCTCCAGCTAAGACAAAGAAGGCTGTGGTGCCTTGTATTGCCTTGGGCTCTAATTATTTCCATGCAACTAATACAAAGTTGCTTTCTGTGTAACAGGTTTTCTTAAAGGTTGGTGGCTGAGGAGATGAGCAGCTAGAGGGAATTATAATGTAGAAAAAACTGTATTCTAAATATGACTATCCCCAGAAACCAAGAGAAAAGAAAAAGCTTTGCCTCCTTGTCTTAAGAATCTCACCATTTTCTTCCTCCTCCTCCTCCTCTTTCGGGGGGGGGGAGGAGAGAGAGAGAAAGAGAGAGAGAGGGAGAAAGGGGTCTTTCTTGAATCCTTCACAATGCAACCTTCACTTCCCCTTCAGGAAAACCTTGTCTTCAGCTCCCTGGTGTGGTCTCACATCTTCCCACATCAGAATAATCCATATTTACAGTAATTCACAGTAGCAAAAGTCCACACATTTGAATCACTTGATCTAGAATAAGGACTTGAACAGAACAGTTCAGGGTGGGATTTACATTCTAACCGCGATTCCTTAAACATCGTTCCCTGAGCAAGAGGCAAAGATCTGTGTCTGCCCTTCCGCCTGTGTCATTTAGTCTCCTGTGGGGAACCCTTGGATGGAACACACATGCACACACACTCCTCCAAAGGACAAACAGTAATTCTCCAAGATGGTAGAATGTAAATCTGTACTAAGGAAGAGAAGCATTATTTGAAGACCGTATGGTCTGCAAAGATTGTCCTTGCCACAATGTAGTTAGTATTTTGTGAAACCATGGCAGTCTCATTTTCTCATCCTCCAGCTCTATGCCACACCCATTGCAACAATTTCAATTTGATCAAATTCAACCATCTCTTTTTTTGATACCTAGTTTGAGTCAGATACTGAGAAGCTGGGTGTATAGATCAATAAAACAGTGCTTGTCTTCCAGCGCCTTATAAACCGGAACAGGGAGATAAACATACATAAGTTACTAAAACATAGTGTGATAAGTAGTACACTTATGTGCAACAGGCTTTGAAAATATTGGAAAGGAGCAAAGAATTTTTCTTAGGGGAGGAGGAAATGATTTATGGGGGAGGGAATAGTGGAGCCAGGCTTTAAGGAACAGGGAAGATTTCACTAGTCAGGGGAGGCAAGAGAGAACGCAAATCAAAAGAAACCTTGTTCTTGCTCACATCCCACACTTAAAATATCCTATTTTCTTTACCTTATGAGGCACAATGACACAATCATGTGACTGTAATGAACAGTCCAAACGGAGGGGACAAATCGTACTCTTCCTAGTCTCTCCTATACCATATTTAACATTGTGCAGAGAATTATCCCTAAAAATTAAGAAAAATAAAAAAAATATTATTTTCTATCCACTTGTCCAAAATTGACCTATTTCAAATATCACTTCCAAACTGGAGCTTTTTTCTTACCTTACTGTTTGATAACAGTGACTGTTTCATTCATTTGGAAGTTTTCCTATTCCACCTAGCCTATGGTTATTTTTTCAGGTATGTATCCATCATCTTCCCATAAAAAGAAATTTTATATAGATTTACACACTCGTATACATATCGACATCTCTCTAACCCACAGGACCTAACACAGGGATTTGCATATGGTAGACATTCAGATAGGGTTTGTTGACTACAATAAAGCCCAAGTCCAGTTTGTGTAGAGAGCCACATCCAGAGTTGGTGAACTCTTGAGGTTGGCTTTGTATTTAGAAGAAAATAGAAAATAAAAATAGAAGAAAGTCACATAAAACAAATGAAAATATTGCCAATGTATGTTTATCATAAGCCCTTGTCTCTCAGGAATTTTGTAGGAATCACTGACTACCAAGTCTTTCAATTCATGTCAGTAAAGATGGAAGATGCTGCTTCCTCCTCCTCCCTAAGAAGTTTGTCATGGGGCTTTCAGAGAGTACTGGGAACAGGGGCAGGAGCTGGGTCACAGGCCAGGAAGCTGGCATTAGGTCCTGAATTAGTCTGCTCAGGCTGCCATGACAAAGTACCACAGGCTGGGGGGATTAGACAACAGAAATTTATTTTTCTCACAATTCTGGAGGCTAGAAGCCTGAGATCAAGATGTTGGCAGGATTGGTTTCTTCTGAGGCCTCTCTCCTTGGCTTGTAGATGGCCATATTCTCCCTGTGTCTTCACGTGGTCTTCCCTCGATGTGCATGTGTCCTAATCTCCTCTTATAATGACACTATTCATACTGGATTAGGGCTCATTCTAATGGCCTCATTTTAAGTTAAGTATCTCTTTAAAGACCTTATGTCCGAATATAGTCACATTCTGAGGTCCTGGGGCTTAGGACTTCAACACATGAATTTGTTGGGAGGATGGGGGAGGTACACAACTCAGCCCATAACAGGGACTAAGGGCTCCAGAATAGGACTAGAGGGAGAAAGCAGAGCAGTGACTAGAACACCTAGTAGATTGACACTTCAGGGACTCAATCAGGACTAGAAGTGGGAACTGCTGGCTTTACTACAATGATGGGGACAAGCAAAAGAGGTCTAAGCAAGTCGAACCAGGAGAAACAAGGTTCCTTAATCTCTTTTCAAGGTTCTCATCTGGAATAGGTGCAAGTCAATCATGGTGTTTCCCAAACTCACCTGATTGTGTGTCTGGGTGCAGGGGTGGGTACTTCTGGCCTTGATAACAGGCATAGAGTACAGGGACTATGAAGACACACACCAGGAGTCAAGGGCTTGGTAACCTAAGAAATGGACAAAAGCATCAAGACCACAGAGGCTAAGAGAGAGGCAAGGATAGTCCTGTAAAAGAGGACACCAGGGCTGGTGGGCTGATCAAGCAAGTGGAAGGTAGAGCCAGGGGCGATTCCCCAGACGACAGCATAGTAAGGAGGGAGTTTTTCATAGGCCACACGTGACTGGTCCTGTGAGTACTCAGTGAGTTGTGAAAGCTGCCGAGCTCATTCAGAGGTCGAGGAAGACTCAGACACTAATGCTGTGGAATTGAGTAGTCACATCATGAACAGTTTTCAAGGACATGAGTCTCCTTTTAAGGCTGAGGTCTGCTTAATGAGAAAATATGGAGTCCACTACACTTTTGAGTTGGTGAAGATTATCAGGCAAGGTAGAATCATAGGATTTTACAGGAGGAAAGACTTGCTTTTACAGCAGTGGTCCTCAAACGTGAGTGTGTTTCAGAATCGCCTGGAAAACTGGTAAAACACAGACTACTGGGCTCCAGCCCCAGAGTTTCTAAATCAGTAGGTCTGGAGTAGGGGGGAGAGTTTGCACTTCTAACATGTCCTCAGGTGATGCTGATGCTATTGGTCCAGGGAACATACTTTGAGTACCACGCCTTAAATGCATGGTTTTCAACCCTAGATGCACAGTAGAATCACCTGAGAAGCTTGAAAAATCCCCATGCCCAGGCTGCATTCCAGACTAGTTGAATCTAAATTACTAGGGGCTGCAATCCTGACATCAGAACTTTTTAAAGCTCCCCAGATGATTCCCATACAGCTATGTTGGAGAACAAGTTGTTTAAAAGCTTTGTAAGTCCATGTCTTGACTTAGTAGGAAAGGATTGTGTTGCCCGCTATGGGAACGAGGAACACTGGGCTGCATGCCCCTTATTACCATCCCTTAGCTATATTCTCATTTTATAGTTGAGGAAACTATACAATCATAATTTCTCTACCACAGTGGGTAGACTTAAGGACACTTTAATGGTCCAGGGTGGCTGAACACATTGAAGCTAAGAGCTGTCCTCAGACTGGCTGGGAAATGTTTAGGCCAGGATATTGATAATAATGGAATGGCTAATCCTACTTTTTTCAAGGGTAAAAGGTGAAATGGGGAGAACTGATTCGCGTATTAGATTAGAACTGATTGCACAATCAGACACCAACGTTCATTAATAGCATGGCACACAATTTCACTTGAGTGTGGGAATTCTACAAATGTTTTATTTCTGTGTGTAGAAGTGATGCCATATGGAGGAGGCATGTTGGCTCATGGAAAAGTAACAAGTTAAAGGCAACACAAACGTTCTAGTAGACAAAGACTATTTGGACATTGGCTAGTAGCAGGTATTACATAGAGAAAATACCACAAAGTTTAGTATCTTATGCCACCATGTAAAGTTGTTGACTGTGAGATGGAAACAACTACCAATCACCAATCCTACACACCATGGCAATTAGAATGGGAGAAAAAGCTCATGGCTGCTTACCAGCATTGAAGGGTCATGTAATATGCTCCACTGAGAGCAAAATCACTACCAATTTCAGCAGCAGGAAAGTTATTTGCTGCCTGGCACTTACTCTACAATCACTGTGTTACAAACCAAGAAATAAATATGGCTTAGTGATGTAGAGAGCAGTAAATAGCAAGTAAGGAGTGAGAATTGCTTTAATTTCCTCTGTACTAAAGTCAGCAAATGTTCTTGAGCCTCTAAAGGGGGGCAAAGGATTTCAGAGACTGGCTTTGGCTGCTGGTGTTTTTCAAGTTGATTTTCCTTTACTGGTAGCAAAAACCCCAGAGAGAGGTATTCACGTGAAGCTAAAATGAAAATTTAATAGAACTTAGTGACAGAATTTCTTCTCTTTTTTGCCCAATGTTGCACTCGCTTTTGACTGTCTACTGAGCTGCCCCTTCCCTCCTGTCCCCTTTTTCTTCCCAAGAGGATCAACTTTTTTTTCGGATCTCCACTCTCCTCTCTCTGGCCACCTGCTAACAAGCGCTGATTTAGGTCCATCTTGTCGGTCTCATTTCACTTGCAAATAAATTATATAGGTGTGGACATGTGGTGAAATTCTGGCTGGAAAAATGTGAGAATCATGCTGGGAAATAGTACTCGATGATTTAAAACAGACAAGCAGAAAGATTCGGTGTCTTGCTCCTGGATGCAGTCATGGTTCCACAGGCACTGTCTTGGAGCTTTGAGGGGTGCTGCTTTGAGGACAAATGCAGAGTGGAAAGATGATACTGTCGAGCCAGGGAATTAACTCTGCCTGGGAGACTTCTTGTTATATGAGATAATAAATGCCTTATTGTTTCAGTTGGTTGAATCAGGGTTTCCCGTTCCTTGCAGATGAAGGCACTGCAACTGATACGTTTGGTTTCTTGACTATGTTTGTAAGAGTCAGCCCTCCCTTACATTGGCCAAAATGGCAAGATATTACAGAAAAACCAATATATCATATCACCATACTGCTTTATAATTCCTTTTAGAAACTGCTCTTAATTTAAAAATAACTTTCCACATTTTACTTTTATTTTTCTTTCCATTTAACTTAATCTCAGCAATTATCTTGACAGATTTAAGGTAAAGTACTTCATTCATGTAATAAAATTTGATTGACAGTTTTAATGTGTGGAAGAGGTTAAGATGTGACTTTAGCATTAATAAGCTTTTAAGCTTTACATAGTACTATCCAAACACACATTTGAAAAATGGATTTAAAACCATGAAAGTCTCCCTAAATATTACCAAGAAAAATTGTCTCCAAAAATTAGTCTTAGTTGCTGTTAATATCTAGTTTTAAACGTTCATATTTATTCTTTAATAAACTTTTTAAGGTGTTACTTATATATGATAAGATGCACACGTATAAGTGCACAGTTTGATAAGTTTTGACAAATATATGTATTAATGTAAACACCAATTCAATAAACCATCCCAGGAAATTCCCTTTTGCTCCTTTCAGGTCAATCCCTCCTCTCCCCAACTCATACCAAGCAACTGGTATAATTTATCACTATAGATTAGTTTGGTTCTATAACTTCACATAATCTGATAGTACTCCTTTTGTATCTGGCTTATCTTTCTCAGCATAACATTATTGAGATTATTCCATGATTGAGTATATTATTAGTTTGTTCCTTTTAGTTGCTGATTAGTATTCTATTGTACGAATGTACCACAATTTGCTTATCCCATTCACCTGCTGAAAGACATATCGGTTGTTTCTAGTATTTGGTTATTACAGGCAAAACTGCTATACATTCGTGTACAAGTTTTTGTGGCCATATTTTTTTCTGGGTCATATGGTAAGTTTGTGTTTAATTTTGTAAGAGACTGCCAAACTGTTTTCCAAAGTGGTCTTATCATTTTGTATTCCCCTCAACAGTGTATGAGAGTTCTGACCAATGTTTGGTATGGTCAGCCGTTTAATTTTTAGCCATTCTAGTGAGTGTGATGTGATCTCTCATTGTGGTTTAATTTGTATTTTCCCGGATGTCCAATGATGATGTGTATCTTTTCATGGTTTTATTGGCCATTCTTATATCACCTTTTTGCGGTCTTCGTTGAACTCTTTTGTTTTTTTTAAACTGGGTTGGTTTTCTTCTTAATATTGAATTGTAACAACGCTTTACATATATTGGATGCAAGTCCTTTTTCAAATATACAAATATTTTCTCCCAGTGTGTGGCTTCTTTGTTATCCATTTGCTTAATGACATCTTTTTTTTTTTTATTGATGTTTTAATAGTTTTTAACATTGTGAAATTTTGGGTTGTACGTTTTTGTTTGTCCATCACCATATATATGTCTCCCTTCAGCCCACCCCCCACCCCCATTGCCCCTGGTAACCACAATACAGTTTTCTCTGTCCATGTGTTGGTTCATATTCCACATATGAGTGAGATCATACAGTGTTTGTCTTTCTCTTTCTGGCTTACTTCACTTCACATAATACCCTCCAGGCCCATCCATGTTGTTGCAAATGGGACGATTTTGTCTTTTTTTATGGCTAAGTAGTATTCCATTGTATATATATACCACATTTTCTTGATCCAATCGTCAGTCGAGGGACACTTAGGTTGCTTCCACTTCTTGGCTATAGTGAATAATGCTGCAATGAATATAGGGCTGCATAAGCCTCTTTGGATTGTTGATTTCAGGTTCGTTGGATAGATTCCCAGTAGTGGGATGGCTGGATCATAGGACATCTTTATTTTTAATTCTTTGAGGAATCTCCATACCGTTTTCCATAGAGGCTGCACCAGTTTGCATTCCCACCAGCTGTGTATGAGGGTTCCTGTTTCTCCACATCCTCTCCAACATTTGTTGTTTTTTGTCTTGCTGATTATAGCCATTCTGACGGGTGTGAGGTGATATCTTAGTGTTGTTTTCATTTGCATTTCCCTGATGATTAATGATGTTAAACATCTTTTCATGTGCCTATTGGCCATCTGTATATCTTCTTTGGAGAAGTGTCCATTTCCTCTGCCAATTTTTTGATTGGGTTGTTTGTTTTTATGTTGTTCAGTTGTGTGAGTTCTTTATATATTATGGAGATCAACCCCTTGTCAGATGTATGCTTTGCAAATATTCTCTCCCAGCTGATGGGAGAGCTGAACATCTCCCAGCTGATGTTCATCTAGATTCTGGTTTCATTTGTCTTGTAGAAGCTCTTTAATCTGATAAAGTCCCACTTGTTTATTTTTTCTTTAGTTTCCCTAGTCTGGGTAGGCGTGTCATCCAAAAAGATTCCTTTATGACCAATGTCAAATAGTGTGTTGCCTATATTTTCTTCTATGAGTTTTATAGTTTCAGGTCTCACCTTCAGGTCTTTGATCCATTTTGAGTTAATTTTTGTGAATGGCGATAGCAGATGGTCCACTTTCATTCTTTTGCATGTGGCTGTCCAGTTTTCCCAACACCATTTATTGAAGAGACTTTCCTTTCTCCATTGTATGTTCTTAGCTCCTTTGTCGAAAATTAGCTGTCCGTATATGTGTGGTTTTATTTGTGGGCTTTCAATTCTGTTCCACTGATCTGTGTGTCTGTTTTTGTACCGGTACCATGCTGTTTTGATTACTAGTGCTTTGTAGTGTGTTTTGAAGTCAGTGATTGTGATGCCTCCTGCTTTGTTCTTTTCTCTTAGGATTGCTTTAGCTATTCAGGGTCTTTTGTTGCCCCATATGAATTTTAGTATTCTTTTTTCTATTTCCATGAAGAATGTCATTGGGATTCTGATTGGGATTGCATTGAATCTGTAGATTGCTTTAGGTAATATAGACATTTTAACTGTGTTTATTCTTCCAATTCACGTGCATGGGATATCTTTCCATTTCTTTATGTCATCATTGATTTCTTTCAATAATGTCTTGTAGTTCTCATTGTATAGGTCTTTCACCTCCTTGGTAAGATTTATTCGTAGGTATTTTATTCTTTTTGATGCAATTGTAAATGGTATTATCTTTTTGAGTTCTCTTTCTGTTAGTTTGTTATTAGTATACAGAAATGCAACTGATTTTTGTAGATTGATTTTGTACCCTGCAACTTTGCTGTAGTTGTTGATTATTTCTAATAGTTTTCCAACGGATTCTTTATTCTTCTATATATAAAATCATGTCATCTGCAAATAGTGAGAGTTTCACTTCTTTGTTACCTAATTGGATTCCTTTTATTCCTTTTTCTTGCCTAATTGCTCTGGCCAAAACCTCCAGTACTATGTTGAACAGGAGTGGTGAGAGTGGGCAGCCCTGCGTCATTCCTGTTCTCAGAGGAATGGCTTTCAGTCTTTCCCCGTTGAGTATGATGTTGGCTGTGCGTTTGTCATAAATAGCCTTTATTATGTTGAGCTACTTTCTTTCTATTCCCATTTTGTTGAGAGTTTTTATCATAAATGGATGTTGTATCTTGTCAAATGCCTTCTCTGCATCTATTGAGATGACCATGTGGTTTTTATTCTTTGTTTTGTTGATGTGATATATCACGTTGATTGATGTGCAGATGTTGAACCATTCCTGTGTCCCTGGTATAAATCCCACTTGATCGTGGTGTATGATCTTTTTAATGTATTGCTGTATTCGGTTTGCCAATATTTTGTTGAGGATTTTTGCATCTATGTCCATCAGTGATATTGGCCTGTAATTTTCTTTGTTTGTATTGTGCTGAATGACATCTTTTGAAGAGCAGCAGTTTTAAATTTTGATGAAGTTCAACTTATTAATTCTTAAAAAAATAATTGATGCCTTTTTGTGTCTAAGAACACGTCTTGGCCTACTACAGAATCATGAAGATTTTTTTCCCTAGAAGTGTTCTTCTAGAAATTTTATAGTTTAGCTCTTATATTTGTCTATTATCCACTTTGAGTTAAATTTTGTGTATGCAATGATATAAGGGTCAGGCAGGGCTCATTTTTAAAAAGATGAACATCCAGTTGTATCATCACCATTTGTTGAAAAGATCATCCTTAACTCATTGAATTATCTTGGCACCTTTGTCAAAAATCAGCTGAACACATATATGTGGATCTATTTCTGGGCTCTCTATTCTGTTCCATTAATCTTTTGGTCTATGCTTATGCCATTACCACTTGCCTTGATTAGAGTAAGCATAATAAATTTTGAAATCAGGTAGTGCAATTCTTCCAAAATTTTTTTTCCAAAATAGTTTTGACTATTTTAGGTTCTATGTAATTCCATTTAAGTCATTGGATCATGTTGTCAATTTTGAGAAAAATGTTTACTGGACTTTTGATTGGGAATTCATTGATTCTACAAATCAATATGGGGAGAGTTGATATCTTAATAATATTAAGTCTTCTAATTCCTGAACATGGTATATTTCTCCATTTATTTAAACTTTTAAAAAATTCTGTCATTGATACTTTTGTACTTTGCAGTGTATAGATTTACATACCTTTTATTAAATTTATTCCTAAGTATTTTATGGTTTTTGATGCTACGGTAAAAATATTTTCTGATTATTTTTTGCTCATATACAGAGATACAATTGATTTTTATATATTGACCTTGTGTCCTACAAATTTGCTAAATTCACATTTTAATATGAAAATTTTTAAACAGAAAGAAGTTGAAATAAAACTGCGTTAAATAGTCATGTACTCACCACCTAGATGCTATAATTAACATTAAAGTATTTTATCACATTTATATCCATCTATTCTTCTATCTACGTTATTTATTGTATTTTTTGAGGTATTTCTGAGTTGCAGACATCAGCATACTTCACCCCAAACTCTTCAGCGTGTGTATCATTAACTGGAATTCAATTACTGTTTATATTTTCCTTGTTTTAAGTAAAATCTACCTACAGCAAAATGTACAAATCTTAAGTGTACTGTTTGATACCTTTTGATGAATGCGTAAGGCCTGTCTTTTCTGATATCCCTTTCAAGTCAATCCCTGCTTCCGAACTCCCAGAGGCAACTGCTATTCTGATTTTCTTAAGTGATAGATTAGTTTAGCCTATTTCAGAACTTTATACAAATACAATCACACAGTATGTACTTTTTGGGAGAGATTTCTTTCAATCAGCATGATGTTTTTGAGTTTCATCCATGTTTTTGCAGGCATATATATTTTTTAAATTGCTGGTAGTATTTGATTGTATGAATTTACCACACTTTGCTTAGCCATTCTCCTATTGATGGACACTTGTGCTGTTTACAATTTTTGGTGCTATGAGTAAAACTATAAGCATTCTTGTGCAAGTCTTTTTGTGGAATATGCTTTCATATCTCTTGAGTAAATACCTAGGGAGTAGAGTTGCTGGGATAGGTGTATATTTGGTTATATGAGAAACAGCTAGGCCATTTTCAAAAGTGGTTTTAACATTCTACACTCCCACCAAGGATGTGTGGAATTTGAGGTTGCACTACATCCTTGCCAACATTTGGTGTTGTCAGTCTCTAATTTTAGCAGTTCAGTGGCTGTGTAGTGATATTACATTGTGGTTTTAATTTACATTTCCCTAGTGACTAACACTGTTGAGTTCCTTTTCATATGCTTTTCTTCTTTGTGAAGCATCTGTTCAAGTTTTTTGTTATTTTTTAAAAATTTGGTTGCTATCTTTTTGTTATTGAATTGTGTGAACTCTTTATATTCTCTGGGTACCAAGACTTTGTCAGAGAGATATTTTGCAAATATTTTCTCCTAGTTTTTGTCTTGTCTATTATTTCCTTAGTGGTATCTTTTGATAAGCAGGATTTAAAAATTTTTGATGAAGTCTAATTTATGAATTTTTTCTTTCTTTTTTTTTTTTTTGAGGAAGATTAGCCCTGAGCTAGCATCTGTTTCCAATCCTCCTCTTTTTGCTGAGCAAGACTGACCCTGGGCTAACATCTGTGCCCATCTTCCTCTCCTTTACATGGGGTGCCACCACAGCATGGCTTGACAAGTGGTGCGTCGGCCTGGCCCAGGATCTGAACGCATGAACCCTGGGGCCGCCAAAGCGGAGTGCTCAAACTTAATGCTATGCCACCAGGCCGGCATCTCAATTTTTTTCTTTTATATTTATTGCTATTTGTGTTCAATCTGAAGAATCTTTACCAGATACCAAGTCACAAAAGTATTCTCTGTGTTTTCTCCTGGATGCTTGTAAGTTTGGATTTCATATTTAGGTCTATGATCTATCTCTAATCAATTTTTGTATACGATATGAGGTAGGGGTTGAGTTTCTTTCTTTTTTCCATACAGATATACCTTTATTCCAGCATCATTTGTTGAAAAATCTTCCATTTTCCCATTAAGCTGCTTTGAAATCTTTGTCAAAGTCATTTGACTGTGTAATTGTGGGTCAATTTGGGGCTCTATATTCTGTTTGATTGATTTAGTTACCTATTTTTTGTCTATACTACACTCTCTTGGTCACTGTAAATTTATTTTCAGTCCTAAAGTCAAGTAGTATAAGTCCTCCAACTGTTTTTTAAAGACTGTTTTGTAAATTGAGGTCCTAAGCATTTCTGTATGAATTTTAGAATCAGCTTGTCAATTTCTACAAAAAAGACTGATGAGACTATGATTGAGATTGCTTTGACAGTGTAGATCAGCACGGGGAGAATTGGCATCTTAATATTGAGTCTTCCAATCCATGAATAGATCATATATCTCCATTTATTTAGCTTGCTTTAAATTTATCTTACCAGTATTTTTCATTTTCCAGTGAAGTGTTGTGCATCTTTTGTTGAACTTATTTCCAAGTATTTTATGTTTTTGATGCTATTATATATGGTATTATTTTGATAATTTTGCTTTCCAATTGATGGTAGCTAGCATATAGTGATATAATTGATTTTTGTACATTGGCCTTGTAATAATTTACTAGTTCTAGTAGTTTTTTTGGTAGATTCTTTGGGATTTTTCTGCATAGGCATCATGTAATCTTCAAATAAAGACAGTTTTGCTTACTGTTTTCCATCTAGTGTATCTTTTATTTCTTTCTCTTGCCTTATTGCACTGGTTAGGATGCCAGTACAATGTTGAATAGAAGTGGAGAGTGGTTATCTTTGCTTTTTCTTGATGTTAGGAAAAGCTGTTCAATCTTTCACCATTAATAATTAAGTTGGCTCTAGCATTTTTTGTTTGTTTTTGGAGAGGCATTTTATCAGGTTGAAGAAGTTCCCTTTTATTTCTAGTTTGATAAGTTTTTATCATGAAAGGTTGTTACATTTTTTCAAATGCTTTTTCTGAAAATATTGTGATAATTACTAGATCATATTTCTCTTTGAACATATTTTCTTTTAATTCTTTGACCATATTTATAATAGTTACTTTAATACATTTATCTGCTAAGTCAAACATCTGAGCCAGGCTAGATTTGATTTCTGTTGACTTTATTTTCTTGACTATGGGTCACATTTTCCTCTGTCTTTGCATATCTAGTAATTTTGATTGTATTCTGGACGTTATACATGATCCCAGAATTTGTTGTCTTCCTCTGAAAATTGATGATCTTTATTCTATTAGCAACTTCAATCATTGGCTGATCATCTTGTATTGTGTAAACTTGGTTTTATACTTTGTTAGGGTTGATCATTGAAAAGCCCAAGATGTTTCCTGAGCCTCTCAATTGATGGGACTCTCTCCTCTGTAGATCCTGTAAGGACTTGGTTTTATCCTATTGTGGGGGGATCTAAAGTGGGACTTACTCCAGGGAATGGTCCTTACTCCTATGGTACAGCTTTTCTGAGGCTTCCACTGGATACCAAAGGATATTCATGATGTTAAAGATATCTCTCCACTCTGGGCAGGAAATTCAACTTCCCCCGTTCTCTCTTAACCCCACGCAGCTCCTTTCTGACAGGTTCTCAAGTAGTTTCACCCTGTGCCCTTGACCAAGGACTTGTAGATTAACCTTGCACAGACCTCTGGAGCTCTTACTGGGCCCATTTCTCTCCTGTCTGGTGTCCTGCCTTGCACATTCCAGCCACTCCAGCTACTCCAAACTCTGATCTCTGCCTCCTTTCAGGGGGACCACCATGCTTATTTATATCCCAGCTCTGTGTACCACAGACAGGATGTTCCCCCTCAGTAGAGGACCCAGTTGATTGTAGAGCTCCCCTCATGAGTTGCTCAACTCCCAAGGATCACAGTCTTGCATTGCATTGACATTTTCCAATGTCTTAATTATTTGTCCAGTTTTGTGGTGTTTGAATGTAGGATGGCTAGTCTGGTACCAGCTACTCAATCATGGCTAAAATTGAAAACTCAGAGTTTACATTTTTAACCTCTTGTTTCATATTTTCAAGCAGTCTGTTTGATTTACATGAACTCTTATCTGTTTTTTTTGGCAGAGTACAAATTGTGTGCTAGAAGATAGCCCTTAGCCTGCTGTAGACTTTTAGAATTTTAAGAGTTAGAAGGAATCTTAGCAATCATTGATTCTTACTTTCTCCTGTAATGAATGAGGAATTCAGGCCCAGAGAGATTAGGTGATTTACTCAAGGTTGCACAGGCTGTTAGTGATTTAAAGCACCTGCTCATGCAGGCGATAAATACCATAGAAGTGTGGGATCGTAATGAGGGGAAGCTGCATTATCTTTGTACTATACATGAAAAATAAAAAGATTCCAATAGTAAGCATTTTCAGAGTATAAAGATTGCAAAAGGAACGCTTAGCCTGGCTAAACTGCTTTCAAGTTTTTAAAATCCCTTTAATCATACTGTTTTACATAAACCATCAAATGTGCTAATTAGAAAAGATTCACATCTACTAATCAAAAGGTCTCTACTTGGCAAAATTGTAAGTAACAAAGCAAAGTTCCTCAGATAATTCTGCTTTTGTCTACCTTCTTACCCCCAAGAAGGAGTAAATACTTCTATTCTGACACTTTCTTCTGAATTTGATATACAAAAATCTGTATCATTATATAAATAGTATTTCAATTTTATCCATCAGTGTTTAAAGAAGCATAATAAGGAGGTAATACAAAATTTACTTTCTAAACTAGTACATATTTCTAAAACTCAGTTTTCTGACTCCTATCTTATTGCTTATTTTATTAAACTGCCTTGTAGAAGAATTCTTAAAGTATCAATATGCCCTATCATTAAATATGCTTTATCAGAGGGATACGTACCCTGTCAGATAAGTATCGTACAGCATAATGCAAAAAGGAAAGTGGAATATGAATTTGAACAATTTCTTAAAAGGTCATCCACAGACCAACTGCTAATATAATTTAAAAAGCCTTGAGAAATTAAGAACTACTACAAATCAACAACGTTATAAAAATACCCATTATGTGCAGAGGACTAGATGTTCTTTTAGAAATAAAGAATCTAATAAGGGAGAGAGAACATGGCAAAAAGAGCCAGATACCAAGATCAATGAAAAATAAATCCTATTCAATGATAACAAAACATTATGAAGCTAGGAATTAGGATATGTGCAAACCCTTTATGAAGAAGACAACTTTACTGAAGGACATTAAAAAAAGAAGGAAAGGACAAATATTCATAGATAAGAAGGCTTAATATTATACCAACGCCAGTTCCCCCACAATCAATTTTTAGGTTTAACACAATTCAACTGTAATTCAAAATGGAATTTTTTTTTTGGAATTTGATGTCTAGAATTAAAATTAAATGACATTGCCAAAAATTAAAACAAATGACAAACTTTGAAAAAATTTACATTTTTGATAAAAATCTAAAGTTTTAAAATTCCAGAGAGTCTTTGCAAATCTTGAAGGAAAAAGATGAATAATTCAATAGAAAAAATTGACAAAGAACATGTGCAGGTAATTTACAAAATGACTATTAAATGTATTAAAAATCTTCTGTCTTATAATCCAAAATAGACAAATTAAAAATTTCAAATATCCATTTGGTAAAAGTGAGAACAAAAAACTGAATGTTGGCATAGGTTTGGGGAAATGAATACTTTTGTATTCTGCTGGGAATGTAATTCCATTTGACAATATAACAATAAACCAGTTTATTCCCTTTAACCTGGTAATTCAATTTTGGGAATTTATGTTAAGGAAATAATCAGAGATATTCTCAAACATTTCAACACAAGTGTGTTCATAACAGACTTATTTATGGTAATGAAACTTTGAGAATTTTTAAGTAAGGTGTGATATATTTATATATGCAATATATTTGTATAATGGAATGCTAGGCAGTCTTTTCTAAAGTTATTTGAAAATATTTAATGGGATTAGACAATGCTACTTTTAAATTTATTTATTCAGTATTATTAATTTTGGAATGCTAGGCAGTCTTTTCTAAAGTTATTTGAAAATATTTAATGGGATTAGACAATGCTACTTTTAAATTGTTTATTCAGTATTATTAATTTTATTTAAGAATATAAAAGCTAATATGCATAATTTCCAAAGAAATGCATCAAAATATTAACTGTGGCTATCTCTGAGGAGGTGTTTATGGATTTTTTTTCCAAATTTTTTTCAAAGACATATATTAATTTTGCAATCATTAATTTTTATGTGGAAAGAAAAGCGGGCTTATAAAAATATGCATCTATAATACAAATAACAAGACTATGAAAAAATACATGCCTAACTGTAACAGTAGAGATATACATTCTTTGAGGGTTTCAGTGCAAGCAGAATCATTTAGTGTAGTGATTCTCAATGGGGTATGATTTTTGTCCTTGAAGGGACATTTGTCAATGTCTGGAGATATTTTTGGTTGTGGGGAGGAGGTTGCTACCTGCATCTAGTGGGTAGAGGCCAGGGATGCTGCTGAACGTTCTATAATGCCCAGGACAAGGACTTATCCAACCCAAGACTTCAACAGTGTTGAGATTGAGAAAGCCTGAGCTAGTGGAAAGATCATGAGGTTAGGATTCTGAGATCTGCATCTCTCTTAAATCCATCAATAGCTTCCCGACTTGGGAAAATTGCTTCAGTCCTGTGTCTCAGTTTTCTCATCCATAGAATGGAGCTAACAATATCCTTGAAGGGGTTGGGTGACAGAAAAGGAGGTTGTGAGACTAAATGGTGATAACAGATGTGTGAAAGTGTTTTGGAAGGAAATCCTATTTGAGAGTAAGGAGTAGTTACTAGCATTATTTATTTCTCTTTGCTTTGAAGCAGCCTTACAAGGGTTTAAGCATTGCATAAAGCTTTTGAGGACTGTGTGAATCTGACTGATTCAGCTGTATTTCCTGTTGCATGCATTAAACACATGAGAGAAGAATTACCAGCAGCCCATTACAATGGTCATTAAAAACTGATGAAAAATTTCAAGCACAAGTTGTCCTACTCTTGTCATTGTCAACTAAGAGTGTTTTGAAATTACAGAAGGACAATTTCTTTCCTACTTGGATATACAGATCTCCATTTTCTTGCCCTTTTCATTAAAAAAATTATAAGCTCTCTTTGAAACTAAAAACATTTATGACTTTTTAATAGGCAGTTTCTAGAATTTTTTTTTTAAAAAGGACTATTGTGGTTAAGTTATTTAGAAAATATAGAGTTAGAATTTTAGCTCATGATGCTTTATGCATTCACTAATTACACCTAATAAATTCTCTATTCTCCATTTTAAAAAATTAGGGTAATAATATTTACCTCATGGTCATCAGGATTAAATCCAATAACACAAATAGAAAGTGTAGGACAGTACTAGACATAGAATTAGCTCTCAATAGCTTCCCATTGTCTTCAGGATCAGATCCTAAGGGATCTTTAACACAACCCTTAATAATCTGATCTCTTTCATTCTCTTTTCCTTCAGGAGCCACTCTCTCCTTTCTACCAGGCACATTCCCGCTCATTCTTCAGGTATCACCTGGAGGTCACTCCTCCAAGGAGATCTTCCCCATTCTCAAGATTAAGTTAGGCTCCTGCTATATGTGGCTATAGCACCCTATACTCAGCACACATTGCCTTTATAACTGATTATTTGTTCAATGCTCGCCTTCCCTTCCTGATTGTAAGCTAAGGTGGAGAAAGAGGGAGAGTGGGATCAAATAAACCTTATTCATTGCTGTACACTCACATGCCTGATACATAGTAGGTGCTTAGTAAATATTGAGTGGTTGACTGAAGCAATGCATGATATGATTATAATGCTATAAAATTAATAACTAAAAGCTAATTTCCTCTAATGAAATAAAGTATCTATTAGAATGCAGCTTTGAGGCACGTGTAAGAGTGGTGGCGTGTGAGTTGATATTGGAGAATATGTCGGAAGTTGCTTAGGCTGCTAGAGCAGGGTCTATGACCAGAAGGAAGGGGAAGATGGGGATGGAGGAGGCAGGATAAAGCATATTGGACCTCTGGAGGTACCCCTCAGAACCCATACTCCCTAAGGCTCTGACTTAGCTGCAAGGTTTCTGGCCAGCAGAGTTTGTGTCCCAGGATGGTTCTGTGGCAGAAGTAACACTCACCACTTGGGTACCTCAGGAACCCATTTTCCATCATTTTGCAGACATTAGTAAATTTTTTGATACCATCAGAAAAATAGATTGTTGAAATTTCTTCGTGTGATTTCTTGAAATAAAAGTTTGTTGAAGCAAAGTTTCCTAAATCATTTTGATCAGGAATTAATACTGACTAGCCAGTCTATCAGAGAAGATGGTTAAGTATCTTTTCCCCTTTCCAACTCTATACTCATACGATTTGGGGTTCATAGTGCCAGCTATCATCAAAACTAAGAAAAAGAACTGCGTCATTGATGCAGAACTTATCTTGGTCTTAAACCACATAACGCAGATTAAAAAAACCCTATACTACTGACTGATCCTACACCCTTCCAGCTCTTCTTTTCGAGGAACTTAATTTACAGGTGAACATTTTCAAAGTTGACTACCTTTTCTTTAAGCTCTTATTTCATTATTTATTTTTAGTTTAAAAACTTGGTAGTATTATTTATTTGAATTATATTTTATGTCCAAAAATGAATATAATTTATACTTCAGTTTATAGTACGTAATCTGGTTTTCAAATTACAGAAATGTTAAAAGTTTTTTTTTTTTTAAATACAAGAACTTTAAAACAAGTGAAAAACAAAAGTGCTAAGTGTAGGTGGTAGGCTGATAAAACAAGATTTTGGAACTTATATGTAAATGATCAGTATTTTAGAAATCTTGGAATACTATAAAGCACTCTATAATAGGGTTTAGGAAAATAACATTGTGAAATTTTTAAATAAAATGCTTTCTCTTGGCTTGTAAAAAGTATAGGCAGGCATTTTATAATTTAAGGGCACATACATATCATTCAAGTAATCTGGGGTTTCTTTTGTTTCAGGTTATATCATAGGCACAATGGCTGTTCCAACTGTAAGATCTGAAACCTCAGAGCTTGGGGAATAAAGAGTGTCCACTCTTCCCCCAACAAAGCAGACATTGACATATAGAGACTACCCTATGCTCCCACCTAATTTACTATTCTTAGAGTTCAACTTGTTGTGTTAACAGTGTTAGAGACCTTTCAGCCTTCACAAAGCACTTACAACCCAGCCAGTACTGAAGAGTTGATCGTAAACCACATTCTTTGGTAAAATGTTATAGTGAAGAGTCAGATACTAGAGTCTTTACTCAATTCTTGACTCCATCCTTTATTAGCTTTGTAGCCTGCGGCAAGAGACTTAACCTCTTATAGTGGAAGTTTCTCAATCTAGAAAATGAGGGGTAATAATAGTTATTGTGAGACTAAGTGAGATAGGTATGTAGAGCATATACAATCTTGGTCATTATTATTACCGTTAGTAATTGTTGTGGGTTGAACTGTGTCCCTTCTCCCACCAAAAGAATTTTGAAGTCCTAACCTCCTGTACCTCAGGATATGACTTATTTGGAAAATGGTCATTGTAGATATAATTAATTCAGATGAGGTCATACTGGAGTAGGGTGGGCCCTTAATCTAATACGATTAGTGTCCTTGTAAGAAGGAAGACGCTGTGGAGACAGACACACAGAGAGAACATCATGTGACAAGACAGGCAGAGATTAGAATGATGCAGCTGGAAGCCCAGGGCTTGCTGGCTACTGCCAGCAGCTGGAAGAGGCAAGGAAGGATTCTATCCAGAATTTCAAAGGGAGGACGGCCCTACTGACACCTTGATTTTGGACTTCTAGCTTCCAGAACTGTGAGAAAATGAATTTCTGTTATTTTAAGCCACACAGCTTATAGTACTTTGTTATGACAGACCCTAGGAAACTAATACAATAATGCAAAAACTATGGATTCTATAAAACAGTAATTACATACACACACATTCTTTTTCTCCCTCCTCTCTTTTCTCTGCTGACGACCAATTTCCCTAAAACTTCCCTGGTTCTTCACGCACCTCTTTGTACTAATTTTATTTTTCTCCCATATCTTTTTTTGGTTTAGGAAAATATATTTTAAAAAACCATTGGCTTGGAAATATGGTTAAAAAAAAAAGCAATCAATCAAACAAAAAAAAAAGATGAAACAAACAAGACAAAAATGAGAAATGACCATGTAAGAGGTAAAAAGGATAAGTTTGCTAAGCCTGAAGGTATGAGAAATGCCTAGATGAGTGAATAACATGAAGATAAATGGAAGTTGGACATGAAAACTATTATTTAGATGAGTACACAAATGAAACCTTTCCTTGTCCAATTTCAGCAACCCTATGTTTAGGAAGGGAATTTTTATATCATAATTTCTACATGCTGAGTATAATATAGAAACTAAATTTCTTCTCATTTGTTTTTCAAGATAAGTTCCTAAATTTTTCTGACTTGTACATTTTGAAAACACTTAGGTTAGTTTGTGCAGGATAATCTTAACCTTTTTATGAGTGAACACATGAGGATAGAAAAGTACTTTTTTGTCTGTCTCCCCAGAAAAAATAAAACCCCACAACAAGACATGAAGTCTTCTTACAAGGAGAAAAGGCAAGGCGGACCCCTCAAGCAAATGAGTCATGCTTGACTCGCAGGCTTTCTCCACGTCCTGGAGTGTCCCATATTCTCCAACTGCCCAGGTTCAGACTGAGAGCTGGATTCCTTTGGTGTCTCCTTGGACCACTGGAGGATTTAGTTTTAAAAAGATAAACTCTAGAGATATGGTCTTTAGATAAACAGAATATAAGTGTTCAAATTTTATTGTTCTGGTCATGATGATATTTAATCCAACGCTAGTCCCAATTTACTGAAAACTTTTGTTTTGGTTTTCTTCTTTACTTTGTACTTCTTTTCTTTCTCTGTCCTTCCCTCCCCCTTTATTTTTCAGGTAACATGGAAGAGGTAGAGGGAGCAGTTGGAGAGGAAAAGGAGGCAGGACTGCAAGCAAAATAAATGAATCCAGCACTCTGTTATATTAAAGCAAGCACCATCATGTTTGGGGTCATAGGAAAATATGCTGTAACCCTTAAAGATAAATATTTGTAAAGGTATTGCCTATCATTGCTTATGATTATAGTAAAAATCATCATAGTGGTGCCATAACAAAATTTGCCTAAGACTGATGACTGTACTTGAGATGGCTTTTTAAAAACTTGAATACAGGGCCGGCCCCATGGCTTAGTGGTTAAGCTCGGCGCGCTCAACTTTGGCGGCCTGGGTTTGGTTCCCGGGCACGGACCTACACAACTGGTTGGTGGCCATGTTGTGGTGGTGACCCACATACAAAATAGAGGAAGATTGGCACAGATATTAGCTCAGGGCGAATCTTCCTCAGCAAAAAAAAAAAAAAAAAGAAAAAAGATAGAAAAGAAAGGAAACACCTCAAATACGAAAGCAGATCTAGGAATTTAAAAAATATATCTCCACATTGACATCTTAACACACAGGTAATCAGATGTAATATACAATTTGTCTTAATTTCTGACCCAGACATGTTATTGAAAACTTTATTGTTTACTTAGCAAACACTTGTATGGCACTTCCTATGTATCAGGCATTGTTTTAAGAGCTTTACAAAAAGTTACTTATTTAATCCTTCTCACACTTCTATGAGTTAGGCATTGTTACTATTAACTCTATTTTAAGATGAGGAAACTGAGGAACAGAGAGATTAATAACTTGCCCAAGGTCACACAGCCAATGATGTAACTTGACCCCAGGCAGTCTGGCTCTATGATCTATGCTCCACCACTGTGCTATACTATGTCTCATAAATCTCATTTTTGTTAATCAAATTTTTCATTTGTGCTTTTTCAGTAGAAGAAATACCATGTTAAATTGAAATACAAAAATCCATTTGTTAAGTGAATTTTTATCCATCAAATTTATATTGTATAAAAACTTCTTTTGCATAAACTGTTTTCCTTAAGGTAAGATCTATGTATAATTTCAAATGTTGTCTTTGTAACGCAAATAAAATATAAACATACGGAATTTTTCCTTTTGAGGAAAAAAGGTGATTGTGTATACCAGACTCCTTTCTACCGTAAAAATTCATAGCCTTCTATCTAAAGTTTGTGTTGGAAAATTCTAAAATTTCTTTTCCATTTCTATGCTTCATTCGAATCAAGTGATATGTCATAAGAAGTGCTGGCTCTTGGTCTGGCTCTTTCTTTAAGAAAGGCAACCTAATCCACAGTTGTTTTTTTCCCTGCCCCTCCCAGATTATTTTCCAGTGGAGTAAGGGAGTAGTCATGAAAGATTGCCATATGGTAGCAGTGAGCGAGGTCAAACACAGCCACAGTGGTAAGCAAGCCACCAATGACTAAGTTCCTTTCCATTTATGACCTGATAAGGACAAGTACTATCCTAGGTATAGATAGTGCATATTGTAACATACAAATGAAGATCTCAGTTTGGAGTCCAAGACAATTTTGACTGGTTTATAGTGCAAAATCTGAATAGTTACATTTGCAGCCAGATGATGAAGAGATGATACACATCCAGCCATATCTGTATATGAAAAACCTTGTCTGGGGAATTTTAAGAAATCAGCGGAATTTCCCTACAGTTTCCAAGTATTTTCTTTTCCATGGAACACACACAGATTCTTTTCTGTTGCTCTTGGACAAAAAGAGCTTGTAATGAGAATGTGTGTGCTCCTTTTGTTTCATTCATACTACTATTTTAATTATTGGATATTTAGTCAAAATTGCTAAGAATTTGCTTGTTGCTGAAAATCTACAGGAATAAAAGGAGCAGGTGTCACACACACAGATGGAGTTGTTATTGCTTAACCAGTACCAAATTTTTAAAAACTATTACCTGCCCTCCATGTCCTCCCCTCCACCTCCAATAAACAGCAGCCAACAACCACAAACTCTTATCTCCACTCCCAAAGGACTATGGGAGTTCGATGACTTAGGTCATCTCAAAAAAAACACAACATCTTAGAGAACAAGCTGTTTCTTTTAGCTGGAACAACAATACAGTAGCAAACAATAATATATAATAATAACAGAGGTAATGCCATGAGCATATGACCTCACTCCCATTGTGATTTTCCTTCAGGGCTTTCTGGGAAGGTCTGGAGAGCAAATTTCCTGAGCAGCTGTGCTGTATTCTCCAGAAAGGCCCATGTCATGTACCCTCTCCTCTTTTCATGAATGGATCAACATTGGGAGGGGAACAATTGAGTGAGTGTATCGTCTCCAACAATCACATAGCCTTCACTACAGATTTCAAAGGAATATATTCTGACCACAGTAAGCCCTGAAATGTGAGTGCTGGGAAAAATCCATTGGAGTTTTGAAAGGGCAGTTTCGGTTCTGTGAAAAGCGGCACCTTTATCAGCTTGTAAAGCAAGCCAGTTCTCCAGTGATTTTAGCTTATGACGTGTTCCTTCTCCTCACTTTGGCAGTTTCCCACTAGGAACTTGATGGCTCTGGTTTCAGTAGTAGGTTTGGGTTGAGTTGGTTGGTTGAGTTGGTTGGTTAAGTTGATTAGAGTATGAAAGAGGACAATTTTCAGTTGCTGAAAAGATACAACCATGGCCAAATATCAGATGAACTTCTCTTTCCTGAGGACATTGGTTATTGGGCCAATTATGGCTGAGAAGTGGGAGATGATCATTCCTGATGAGCCCTGGGAACCCTAGCAACATCTAGACCTCTTGAGTAGTCTAGGCCTTTCCACTCCAGGGCTTCCGATACAAGGGGCAAGGTGAGAATGTCTACATTCCTGCGATGGTCCACAACCAGGATTTTATAGCTGGTCTCAATCTGCTCAATCATGGGGTTCCTGTGAGTCCTCATCCAGGAAACAGTTACGAATATTTTCTAGGTCAATGATTACCCTTCTATCTGAGAAATCAAGCATAGTCATCTTCATTAGCTATGGGGTCCCATTTCACAAAGTATGACTGTGTGAATTGTTCTAGGTGTTAGAGATTGGTTTTCCCAGGAAGCAGACATTGAGTTGGAGGTTAGCATGTAGGAGTCTTTTAGAGACTGCTTTTGTGACTAACATCTAGGAAACGAAAGGTAAGCAAGCAGGATTTGGAGGAAGATGTTGGGTTGTGATGCAGTCTCAGCGTAGGAGTCACCTATCCAATGGGAAGTTTAGAGGATGGGAGGACCTTGCAGAGTTTCCCACACTGGGACCAGGGGCAGGCCTTCATACTCCCCAACAACAATCTGTCAATCCATGTGGCCTGCCGTTGGATGAGCCGTAAGCTTGGGCTAGGTGACTCTCTTCAGCAGACACAATACGTATACAGATTGAGAGTTGAGACCTATCTGCTAGAAGCACTCCCAGCATCTGGGTAGTAAGTCTTTCCTTCCTAAAGGGGTATCTGTGTGGAATATTACAGAGCCTACCATGGGTGTGTCTTGAACGTCATTCCCATACACAGTCCTTCCAACAGCTTTTTCAGTAAAAATTTCTGAGATGACAGACATTCTCTATATCTGCACTGTCTAATACAGTAGGCATTAAGTAACTCATTACATACAGTTATAAAGCACTTAAAATGTGGGTAGTGCTATTAAGAAACTAAACTTTTGGGGGCCGGCCCAGTGGCACAAGCGGTTAAGTGTGTGCGCTCCACTGCGGCGGCCCGGAGTTCGCCGGTTCAGATCCTGGGCGCACACCGACGCACCACTTGTCACGACATGCTGTGGTGGCGTCCTACATAAAGTAGAGGAAGATGGGCATGGATGTTAGCCCAGGGCCAGTCTTCCTCAGAGAAAAAAAAAAAGAGGAGGATTGGCAGATGTTAGCTCAGGGCCGATCTTCCACACCAAAAAAAAAAAAAACCAAAAGAAACTAAACTTTTAATTTTATTTAATTTCAAGTAATTTAATTTTCGAAATTTACATATAATTCACATATCATAGAATTCATCATTTTAAAGTATATAATTCAATGGTTTTTAATATAGTCACAAAGTTGTGCAGCCATAACCACCCTCTAATTCCAGAATATTTTCAGTACCCCAAAAAGAAACCCCATACTCTTTAGCAGTCAGTCTCCATTCTTCCCTCTCCCCAACTTCCAGCAACCGTTAATCTACTTTCTGTCTCATGCATTTGACTGGCCTCATAGAAAGAATTAGCAAGTTTCCCCTCCTCTTCTATTTTTTGAAGAGTCTGTGAAGGATTGATTTTAATTTTTCCTTAAATGTTTGATAGAATTCACTAGTGAAGACATGTGGTCCTGGGCTTTTCTTTGTGAGAAAGTTTTTAATTCCTAATTCAATCTCTTTACTTCTTGTAGGTCTGTTTATATTTTCTTCTTGAGTCGGTTTCACTAGTGTGTGTCTTTCTAGGAATTTGTCTGCTTTCTAGTTTATCACATTTGGTGGCATACAGGTGTTCATATTATCCCCTTATAATTCTTTTTATTTTTGTAAAGTTGGTAGTAATGTCCCCTCTTTCAGTCCTGATTTTACTAATTTGTAGATTCTCTCTTTTTTTCTTGGCCTGTCTAGCAAAAACCATGTCAATTTTATTGATTTTTTCAAAGAACCAAGAAACAGTTTTATAAATTTTCTCTGTTATTATTTGATTCTATATTTTATGTTTCCTCTTTTGTCTTTACTATTTCCTTCTTTTCACTTGCTTTGATTTTAGTTCACTCTTTCTATTTTCTTAAGGGAGAATGGTAGGTTATTGATTTAAGATCTTTCCTCTTTTTTATATAGACATGACAGTGATAAATTTATCTCTAAGCATGCCTTCAATGCATCCCATAATTTTCGTATGTTGTGTTTTCATTAATCTCAAAGTATTTTCTAATTTCTTTTGTGATTTCTTCTTTGACTCATTGCTTATTTAGGAGTTTGTTGTCTAATTTCCATATACTTGTGTATTTCCCAAATTTTCTTCTGTAACTGATTCCTAATTTCATGCCATTGTGGTCTGACAACATGCTTTGTGTGATTTCAATCCTTTTAAATTTATTGAGACTTATTTTGTGGCCTAACATATTGTCTATGCTGGAGAATGTTCCATGTACATTTGAGAAGAATGCGTATTCTGCTGTTGTTGGGTGGAGTGTTCTATAGATGTGTCTTAGCTGATTTATAGTGTTTTTCAAGTCTCCTATTTCTTTGATGATTGTCTGTATAGTTGTTCTATCCATTATTAAAAGTGGGCTATCGAGGTCTCAAGCTATTATTGCTGAATTGTCTGTTTCCTCCTTCAATTATGTCACTTTTTGCTTCATATATTTCAACCTGTTTATGTCCTTGAATCTAAATTGTGCTTCTTATAGATAGCATATGGCTGGATCATTAAAAAATAAATAAATTCTGCCAGTATCTACCTTTTGATTGGAGTGTTTAATCCATTTACATTTAATGTAATTACTGATGAGGTAGGATTTATGTCTGCTATTTTTTTCTATGTGTATTATCATTTATTCCTTTATAACTGCTTCTTTTGTGTTAAATACGTATTTTCTAGTGTACTATTTTAATTCTCTTTTTTCTTCTACTATAATTTAAGAATTTATTATGGTTGCCTTGGAGATTAGAATTTACATCTTAATTTATAACAAGCTAGGTTGGATTAATACCTACTTAATTTCAATACTATACAAAATTTACTCCTATAGAGCTCTGTCCCCTCCCCCCCTCCTTTATGTGATAATGTTGTCATACAAATTGCATTTGTCTTTTAAATCAGATAGGAGAAAAATAAAGTGTTATAAGCAAAAAACACCTTAATATTGTCTTTCACATTTACCTATGTAGTCAACATTTATCAGTGCTCTTTATTTTTTCATGTGAATGTGAGTTCCTGGGTATGGCCCATATTTTCCTGTTTCTTTACATATTATAATTTTTTCCTGAAAATTAGACACTTAAAATAATGTGGCAACTCTGGAAATCAGGTTTATACCCACTTCAGGACTTGTTGTTGTTGCTGTTGCCTGTATTTATTTAGTTGTTTTCCTGAATTACTTTTGTTAGTCTGTGTTCTTTGTCACTGTAGCCACTGAAGTCTCTGCTTGATTAGATTAGTGGTTGGTTGATTTTTGTACAGAGATTATTTAAATGCCTGGAACCAATAAGTCTCCCAGGATTTATTGAGAGGTTTTGCATGGGTGTTGGGGCATGCTTTCTAACATTCAGGCAGGCAGTTTACAACTCTGCCTTAGCCTTTACTTCCTTATTACACAGATCTCAGGGTCAGCAAGAGGTGTGAGTGTAGGGCTTTCTCAAGTCTTTCCTGGGTACCTACACAGCCTTGGGCTTGTGCACTGCCTTATGCATTCATATAGCCTAGAGATTTCCAGGACTATGTTAGAGGTTTGCAGAGTATCCTATGGACATATTATTTTCCAGCTTTTCCTTAAAATTTTTTTTGGTCAATTTTTTGTTTGTCCCAGTTGTTAATGTTGCCTTAGGCAGCTGTGATATTTAAACAATTGCCCCTGATTGCTTTCAACAAATACCCCCTGTTTCCACTGATCAAGCTGTGAGTTAGGCCAAATAAAAGCAAGCCCTGCAAATGGAGATTTCAAGGGCACTGTCAGGTAAAATATTGACAATTCTCTGGGAATGGTGTTTTTGGGGAGCCCCAAATATGTTCTTCTCCCTCCAAACAAAGGTTTTAAAGCTACAAAACTATAGTTATTAGGCTATTGGTTTCAAGGCTACTGCAGAGCTGAGGAAAGAGGGATTAGAATTTGGTAAGTTAAAAATGCTACAAAGCTAGATATTCTTACCAAGACTCAGCATTTTCCTTGTATCAATGCTCCTCAGATTATTGCAAAGCTTTGGTTAATTTTCAGAGTTTTAAAGATGTTAATTTTGACCATTTTTTCCAATGTTCTTGTTGCTTTTATGGAGGAGTGGATTTTCAGAGGTCCTTACTCTACTATTCTTACTAGTGTCACTCTAAGAGGCTAATGGCTACTGTGCTGTTCAGTGCAGATCTAGAGCCTCTGATGAAGACTTGATCTCCACAGAGTTGATGTGAGTAGTTAGGACTCAAAGAGAAAAGGGTGGTAATGCTCCAATGCTATTCAAGTTGAAGTTACATTAATCGCAACATTACAGAGTTGAAATTAACATTCTTCTTTCCAAAGAATAACAGCTTCCCTTAGCAAGACATAGAGGGACAAATGAGCCTGGCTAAGAGTTGGTGTCTACAGACTAGCAGAGGGCCTCAGTTTTGGCTCACAAAACAAGCATCTTTACTAGTAGGGGTACAGTCTCTAGACATTTGTGTGGACTTTCTCCAAGTATTTAGGAATACTTTGGGACCAAAAAGTATTCCTAAATCTTGATCTAAATCACCTCCTTGTTAATGAACTGCTTGTTTGGTTTTCCAGGAATAGGTAGAATGGAGATCTATGGAGCGTGCAGACAATACTATTGGCAGATGCTGTGAATGCTGTTGGTGGTAGCACATAAGAATTATAGGGCGTGGATTTCCCAGACAACAGAAGCATTATGGATAGAGACCCAGAAGAGGACCTGTGAACAATGATTAATGGTAGACCACAGCTCCTTGATGTAGCTCGATTTGGGTGGTTTTCATCTTCCCACCGCAGAGGGTATCCAGGATCATATTTACTCACTTAGGAGTATGCTTGGACAGGATAGACATCTCTCATTGGGGTTTCAGGGCCTGGTTTACAAAGTTACCCTAGTTTATCATAGTGTGATACAGAAGCAAATGCTCACTACGGCCATTTTCCCATGGATGTAGAACGCTGCTTGGTAGCTGGGCATGGGGTACTTTGGGGGACAATGCAGGGTGAGGTTAGTCAGTTCATCTTATACTAATGAGCCATGGCTGTTTCTGGACTGGGTATGGTGCTCTAGGCCTGATGCTCTTGTACTAAGTGGGTGCTTCTCCATGATCAAGTGCTGCAAAGGATGAAGACTCTGCTCTGGGAGCACCAGTAGGAGGCAGACTAGAGAAGTTGGCTGCATGTATTTCTTTCTCCCACTCACTCTCCTCCAGGACAGATGCCAGGAGGTGTGAATAAGTAGCAAACCTTGCTTCATAGAAAATCTGAGAGGGAGGGAAAGGTTTGGTGAGTGTGGTTGTAAGACAGGACAGAATTTGTTATGTGGAGTGTAACATATGTTATTTATAGCAGTTAGGACAACAGACCAGCCCCACACAATAATCATCTTACCAGTCAGGATTCCACTGTGGACTATGAGCAGTTTGTTCCTGTGTAGAGCTGCCATATTAGCAGGAAGCTGGGCAGTCTGATGGGTTTTCCCTCATCTCTCAGGGGTAGGGAGTATGAAGAAATAGGAAGGTAAGAGCATTTGGAAGACTAAAATGGCTGGCTCTGCTGTCTGGCCTCTGAGGGCTGTGAGCCTTACTCCTGGCGTTGTGTTTTTATCCCACGGCATTGGTTATATGGCCATTGGTTGTAAGGTCTGGAGTATGATTCTCTGTCTTGGTTGAGGCCCAGCCAGCAGCAGCACTATGGGTCAGAGGTCATCAAAAAAAAATTAACTAGCAAAAAAAACTCTCACCAAATCTTCAGTTGATGCTGGAACTGGGGTTGTGTGTGCACTGGAAAGTTAGATGGGAGTTGAAGCTGATGAACTCAAGCGGAGCATACATTGGTGTCTTCAGAATTAGTTGGAGGGACAAGAGAAGGAAGCTGAAAATGAAAGCAAGAACTTAAAGTAGAATCTTAATCTGTACTTGGAAGGGTTAATGTTTACCGAGCATGCCTACTGCGGTGGGTGATGTTCTAGGCACTGCCCCTGTATGAACTCATTTAATTCTCACCACAACTTTAGGACGTAGATACAACTGTGCCCATCTTTTTACAGAATGGGAGACTGATGCAGGGCTAGTAAATGGTGAAACCAGGATCCTACTAAGTCTGGGTCCTTGGCTTACGCTCTTGACCACTGCATTATATTACCTCTCCTGATGCATCTTGCCTGTGGATTTCACGCATACTCTTCAGGATTATAAGTGAGTGGTCTTGGTCAGGGCTGGAGAGGGCTAGCAACACCTGCAAACAATGATGTGCAGAAATAGAACATCTGGAGTGGGATTAGGACAAGGTAGGGTGACCTGGTACTGGAAGAAATAGGATCTCGGGGTCCTAGAAAGGATGAGATCCAGGGTACAGGTGAAGGGATTAACTGTAGCAAGGAGAAGGGACAAGACACCCATCGAGTAGGAATGAAAATGGGTCTTGTTATCTCTTAAGGACCCGAATGATGTTCGTTTCTTTCACTCATGTACCACTCACTCCCATTCATAAAATTGTTCTTGGTCGGTTCTAGAGTCAGCCATCCTAGGTTTGATTGTTTCTGGCACAACCTCTCTGAGATTCAGTTTGTTCATCTGTAAAATGAGATTAGAATGAAACAAAATAATTCATTTGAAGTGCCTAGCCCTGTGCCCAGCACACCCAAGGCCCTGAAAAAATGTCTGTTTCCTTCTTTAGTTGTCCCTCCGGCCTCCTCCCCTCTTACCTACCTGCATATAATAAATATTTGATAAATATTTGATGATTGGCTAAGTCTAGTCCTGTATAAATGTGCATAGTCCTGAGGGTTCAATTAAGGAAATCGAGCAAATTAATGTATTCACAAGTGTCCCTTCATCACCTTCCGTTCTGCAGCAACTGGTAACTGGTGCATCTGAGGCAAAGTCAAGCTCTGTGTTGACAGATGCGGAGTCTGCATGAGCTTTAGCAGCAGTGTCAGCACTAGACACCCAAGATGACAATTAGGAAAAAGAACAAACAACTCCGGGGAAAAGGTGTCCTTAAAAGTGGTGAGCAGCAGAGTAAACAAGCAAACGGATATAAAGGAATCAATCACTCAATCACCGCTGATGGCCCACACCGACCGGGGGGATATTATCTGCAGGATGCAGCTGTGGAAAGGTGATCTCAAGACCTGCTTTGGGTTCCTAGGCCTGTCTCAGATCCTTTCTCTGGTCTGAAGAAAAATCATTCCACCTCCTTTTTGCTTTCAGTTCCATTAATCAGAGCTCACCATTACTGAGCACTTACTATGTGGTAGGCATGGTTTGATTTTAACAATAACCCTAGAAGGTAGGTACTATTAATTATTCCAGTGGTACATAGGAGGAAACTGAGTCACAGGAAGGTTAAGTACCTTGCCCAAAGCTGGGATTCAAATCAGGACAGCGAAGTTGCAGAGTTCCTGTGCATAAACACTAAGCTTTATTGTCTCTCATGTTCTAGAAGGATGAGTGAAACTTCACAAAATGAGTGAAGCAAGCTTGTTATTGAATGTTTGGAATCCTACTCGGATTCCTTGCTTTTAAAGGCTGAACAATGTTACAATTGTAATATGTCAGGTGTAGAATAATTTCCTCAAATGCTTCTAACTGAAAGCATGGTCTTGATGCATTTCAGTCTGTTTGATGAAGTGACCTAATATTTCCTTAGTGCTGTCTTGAAGATTATAAGTCAGGGATTCATTACGACCGTACATTGCTCATCTCGAGCTGGCAAGCACCCAGAACAGTTTTATATATTCTCACAAGGCTAGGAGCTAATGGAGCCAGCCCTCCAACTACCCAAGAGAACACGAAAGCTTCAAGACTAGGTACAGCACCAGTGCACACCTGCATGTCATCAGTGAAGTCATTAAGTGAGCAGACAAGAACAGCCTGCCATCATGTCTGCTTATTGTCAACACTGAAGAGGCATTGACAGTGTTGAGACAGGCTGTCACTGGAGGAAGCTGAGACCGAATCAACAACCAGCAGAACATGGACCCCAATGGAACCTGTTCCTCGAGGTGCTACATCAAAACAAAATGTATGGAGGGCCTACAATACCTGGGCAATTCTCCACCCTGCCTGCTCAGACACAGAGGCTGTGGGTTCTATATTAAGCAGGTGAAGTACTGCATGGCTACATTGGTGGAAAAATGACGACTGAACTGAGTTCAAACTCAGAATGTAAGTGGAGTCAGGATCTATTTTTCCAAGGTATAACTGAATCTTGCTCCTCTCCTACCCAGAGAACAAAAAGGAGCCACTGAAAAGCCATATCACAGCCTTGCCGGAAGAGCTATCTCTTTTCATTGAGAGCAGGAGAATTTGCAGCATTTTTGGAGGAGGCCAAGCTTTATTTGCAGGAAGATTGCACTAATTATGTGGACATATTTTTAAGGAATTAATTCTAAAGGGAACACCAACATTCTTAGTGACATAAGTGACTTGGTAGATGATGGAATAATAATGAGAAATATGAATACATAGCATCTGAGAATTCAAATTATGTGAAAGAAGTAAGGAAAAATACAATTCATTTCAATAGCTGGGCAAAGTGAGAGAAGAGGACAGAAAGAGAGAGACAGGGACAGAGAAAGAAGGAGGGAGGGAGGGTGTTTGTGTGTGTGTGTGTGTGCATGCTCCATCTGTGCCTGGAATTTGTTCCATATTTGCTTGGAGTCCCGATTGCTTAGGGGGATCCATAGTAGATGAGCCTGTTCCAGGTCTCATGGAAAATCGTTCCCTTCTCCATTGTTTGGAATTGGACTCTGCCAGTGGTGGAAGGAAACTTTTAAACACAATTACACTATCAAGATGTACAGTGAGTGAGTCAAAGGCCTGGACCAGCCTGGCCTGAGATGATAGAATCAGAGGCAGGTCATAAATCTCCAGCTGAGTTAGAGTATGTGCCACAATGCAGAATGAGCCAGAGGCCGTGTTTGCAACAATATCCCTGCAGGGGTGACGGATGAGCCAGACTGACATCAGAACAGGTGTTAATATTACGAGGAATATTAACAAGGAGCTTGATGAAGGAGCCCCAACAATTAAGTCCATAAGAAAGGCTTAATCCAAATCATAAAAGACATTGTAGACAGGAGATATCTTTCCATTTGTCCAATTAAAAAAGGCAGGCCATACTTGTACTAGTAACCTCAAATCTTCCTAATAAGTCCATGAAATATTGTATTATTAGAATTAAAACTCAAGCTTTACTTTTTCCCAAATAATTGGGTGACTGGGTGACTATTTTCTAAATTCTAGTCAATTGCTGATTGCTCTCACTTAACTATATATCACCATCATTTGTAAAATGGTCATTGATCATAATCTTTTACAGAAGAACAGGGATTAGTTATGCTGGTATGATCTGTTTGATGTCTAGGGAAGGATCAGTGAAAGTATGAAGTTAAAGGGCTCCTGAGGCCATGGTGGATGACATCTTGTAACTGTTCTGGTTCTCCCTTCCCATCCCCTTCCCACCCCTTGTCCTCCTGCCCCTTCCCTGTCCCCCTCCCCATCCCTCTCTTCTTGCCTCTCTCCTTCCTTTCCTTCTTTCCTCCTTTTCCTTCTGTTTCCTGTCTCTCCTCACTTTCCTCTCAATTTTATCCAGTCTTCTATTCCCTCCCCTTCCCTGCTGACCCTCCCTAACTTCTGACTGCCTGGCAGGCTCCTGTGGGCAGCACTTTGTGTCTCTGGAGTCACTCAGGCTATAGCTGTGGCTGAGCTTTTAATGGTCCTGAATCTCCTCCTGTAGAGAGATTCACCTCCCTCTTGGACCAGAAATTTGGACTTTCTGCAGGGCTGATCATCTGTGATGGGGCTAAAGAAGGATGGGAGCAACCATCCTAGAATGTAGAGTCTCCCCCATGGTAGTGACATATTGAAAGAGTGAACTGCTGAGCTGCTCAAGTTAAGAAGAGAATTTAATAGACACATGCAGGGTAAGGCCTAGGGTAGATGTTTTTCTCCTGAAATGAGGAATCCGTTTCCACCTCCAACTTAGGCTGAGTTTCCTTTCCAAAAATAAAAACTTTCCTTGCCAAAAATAAAAACAATATAAGATCCTTATCTTATGTCTTCTGTCGCAGGCCAAACACATTACATGGGCAGAACACAGAGGCAACCAGCAGTGCCAATGAGAGCTCCAATTAGAGAGAGAAAGAGAGATGCAACAGAGCTGCAGCACTGTGCAAGTGGGAAAAGTATAAATATCTGATGTCAGGGTTTTAGCAGAATATGTGTAGGAAGAAGCCAACTCTTTTAATGCTATTGATAAAAATTGTACTTGTGTCAACATTGGGCAATTGAAAGGACAGAGAATGCAATGTAATGTGATACAATGGAATAAGGAATCTGATAGGTGCAATGGCATCACAGCATGGACCAATGCATGACAGAAAAGAAAGCAGAGCACATAGAAGAATCTGGATGAGGCAAAAGAAAAGAAATTCAGGTCCAGATCAGAACAGTGATGAATCTCTAGTAGTTGCTGATAATTCCTAGTGACATGAAATTAGAAATTGATTTTAGAACACCAATCTGGGTCACTTGTAGTTTTATGTGTATAATTATGCTTAAGATTATTCTAGAGCAGATCTTCTTAAACTTGGCTACACTTGACAAACACCCAAGAAGCTCTTGATGCCTGGGCCCTTCCTCAGAACAATGAAAACAGAATGTCTGAGGCTGTTGCCGGGCCTTCAATATTTAAAACGAAAGTTTCCAGGTGACTCAGTCAAGATTGGGAACCACCACTCTAAAGTGTATTTTGATTTTATTCCATATTGTGTGTTCAGATCTCTTCAATAAAACTTTGCTGTTTTCGTAAAGTACTAAGTTGAGCAACCCTTTCCAAAGTGGGTCCCACGGAGTGCCAGCCCTTTGAGATATTAGAGAAAAATAAAAGATTCTTTGGTCAAGAAGTCTGAGAAGGCTTTATGCTCTACTTTGATCTTGATGATTCGCAATGCTTATTAGCATATTGACTCTGAAAAGTCCTGCAATACAGAATTCTACCTGACTGAGTACTTCTCAATCTCTCCCTAACCACCCCCCCCCCCCCGCTTTTTTGAGCAATATATATTAATACTACGTAGAACTGGCGTTTCTTGAAAATCACTTGTGGGGAATTTAATTTTAGGTATGAGAGTAGAGAGTGAGTAGACTCTACTGACTGCTGCAATCAAGATTCTGGGTCCCAGAATGAGCAGACCAAGGAAGCCCTACAGTTCGATGCTGGTTGGTTTGGATGGTGATTTAGCTGGGCTGCCAGAGTTTGAATCCCAGCTCTGCCACTTACTAGCTCTATGTCTTTGGGCAATTGACTAAATCTCAATGTGCTTCAATTTCTTCATCTGTAAAATGGAGAAAATAACATTTTCAGTTTTGATTATTAAATTTTAAAAAAGCACAGTGAGAGCATTGAATGAATTTTCACCAATATTAAAAACTGGAAAGCACTCTAAAATTTTATCACATGTCCAACTTCCTATTAGACATGATTATTTCAATGTCTCAACGACTGCTCAGTCTCAATGATATTAAGCCAGTACTTATGTATTTCTCATTGAAACAAGTCCCCCTGCTTGAATTTCATATTTTTCCTATAGTACCATCATTCTTATGGTCACTTAATCTCAAGACCTCCATGTCATCTGTAAATTCTTCTCATTCCTTGCAGTACAAGTGTAATCTGGTTGCTGCCTTCTTGATGTTGTTCACAATAATCATTGTATCTACCCTTCACTTTCTATTCCTGTTGCTCTCATCCTACTATCAGGAATTTCTTTAAACCTAGACCATTGGAATAGCCTTGTTTATTTTTTCCTTCCTCCAAGGCATCCAGCTCAGTTTTGGCAGATTAATCTAATAAAAACATCCATTTGAAGAAATTATTATTTCCTCCAATAGTTTGGAGGAACTAATAGTTTCCCATTGTCTCCCCAAGTAATTATTGCTAATTGTTATTACTACTAATAATATTAGTAATATTATCTTCCCAAGTAATTATCACTAGTTATTATTATTAATAATTAATAACTAATTATAACTAAGGTTTATTGAATACTCACTATGTGCCACACTCCAGACTAGGCGTTGAGGGTACAAAGACAGTAAAACAAGGCTTGGTCCTCAATGTCTTTACAAAGGACTGAGCAGACAAACAATATCTACCATTAAACTTGTGCACATCTATGCCAGTGAGGCATTGTGTTTGGCTGTAACTAACAAGGACTAAAAAGTAATGGCTGAAACCAGACATGGCTTATTTTTCTTTCCCATGAAAAGAAATCCAAAGGTTGGTAGTCTATAGCTGAAATAGTCAATGGGAACCTTGGCTCATTCTAGTTCTTTCTCTGTAGTATTAAAGAAAGACTTTATCCTCATGCTGAGAAGATGGCTGCCATACTTCCAGTCATCATGGTTGAGTTTCCATATATGAAGAAGAAAGGAAAGACAAACAGCAAAAGGAGTCCACCAGCTGAGTTAACCCTCTTTAAAGAACTTTCTGAGAAGCCCCAAGTGCCGGAATTGGTCTTAGGCCCAAGGCCTGCTCTCTGACTGTGGCCTCCACATTGAGAATTCTTTAATCCACTAGGCCAAAGGAAAGTGCCCACCAAGAGCCCACCCGTTCCTTCTAGACAATGCTCCGAGCACTCTGGAATTCCAACCCAAATGGCCCTGGGCCCACTTCTAGGTCTGTATGGCCTCTTCCATGGGTCTATCCTCCTGTGGGTAGAATGTGCCTCTGGTGTGCATACCCATAGGCCTGAGAGTTGACTAAGGGGACACTGTATGGGAGAAGTGGGTGGGCAGGGATGTGGATGGAGCTTGGATGTCTAGACTGGAATGTCCACATGCATATGCTTAAGTCTCCTTGCTCTGTGGGTTGGAGCTGAGGGTAGAAAGAGAAGAAAAGCAGGCCACCTGGACTGACTCTCTCCATGGGTTGGAACTTGAAAGAGGCCAAGTATTCCAGGTCTTCCAGATGTTATGAAGGTACATTGGTCTAGGAAGCAGTATAGAAGGTATTTTATTTAATGGTTTGGTAACTCAGTTTATAATTTTTAAATATTTAGACAACTAATATGTGGACCTCCATTTGTACTCTTGTGCCCATCCCTCCAAATGTTAGGGGCAGGCTTGCATGTACTCATTCCCATTTATAACTCCTTGACCACCACATTTGCAAGGGAGGTTGGGAAATGTAATTCTCTCTGTCTCTCTGCCTCTCTAAGAAGAATTCCAATTCTAAGGAAGATGGATAGGATGGATATTGGTTAAATGGTAGACCGCCAGCAGTCTATGCCACATGTGTTTTTGAGGGAGGTTGGAAGGAAAGATGTTTTTGCCTTAACCCCAAAACGTTAACATTTGCATCCCTAGAATAATAAGTTGCAAATGTGGAAACTGAGTTTTCTTAGATCAAAATGTGTAATTTTTAATATACAGCATTTTGGCAGCAGAGAATAAATACCTTAAGAATAAAGGTAAAGGTGAAGATATGTATAGAATCCCCTGGAAGGTGTGTGGTATGTGGAAATGCAGAGATGGAGCCCTGAGAGAATTGACAGAGTTGTGGTTCCTGGAGGGGTAACCCAGGACACTCCAGTGGTCAGAGCTAAGATGCTCTGCTAGCAGCCTCCAAGTGGTGAAGAAAAGAATTCAGGATGATCTACCGCAGGGAGGAAGCACAATCTGAAAAGAAGCCTAGATAATTTAATTGAGTAGGTACTTGCATGTTAAACATTCTCGTTTTCACTGGTAGGAGTTAGTCATGAGTAAAGTATTTTTAAATAAAGGCTATAATTGATCCAAAAGGGAATATTTAATGTGGTTTTGGATAGTTAGTGTGGAATAATTTTCTTCCTGTCTGTTGATCCCTTGGGTAATGGATGTTAACAAAAACAACCCCAAAAGATATATAATCTGCAAACATCAGTAATTAATGTTTGTGATCTGTGAACACAGTGTTAGGATTGACTGAAAAGAACACATTTCTTAAAAAAAAAATGCTTCCAATGCTTGCGATTCTTTAATAAAATGTTCTAAGTAAGAAAGACAATTTCTCTTTGTACTTCGGTATGGAGAACAGAAAGTGTCAATAAAGACAGGGGTATTGGATAAGCGGAAAAGCTGAGTGTCTAGAGTAAAGATGTGTTTCTTGCATGAATAACTTCTGAACAATCTGCTGAAGGAGTGATTTTGTATCAAGCTGAAACCCCAAACCAGCATCATTTTAATTTGCCAAGCACCTGTGAAGGAATACAGCTGCAAGGCCATGGGAAAACAATAGGAACTGTGACAGTTCATTAATATAAACCAGCAACTAGATTTATTTGGAAAAGTCATTGATATAGAATTACCCTGGAGGATGCAATGGCATTCCTAAAACAGGTCAGCAAGCAGCTAACTAAGATTATAGATGTGTGCACATCATTTGAAACCGAACGGTAATTTGGTAACTATTACGATTTATTGTGTATGTCAAACAGAATAACAAATGTATAAAGAGCCGTGGTTGCTTCAGGAAAGTTAGGTTTGTGTAGTATTCAGTTGTTTGGCTTTTTGCATGCAAGGTTATTTTGTTCTGGAAAATCAGGATAATGGTGTTGCCTCTAAAATGATTACTCGTATGTATATACGTATAGAAACAAAATATGAAAGCACATTCTTTTCTAACAACTCTAAGCCTTAATATAATGCTGATAAGCTAAAGAAGTTGTTTATTGCAATCAAGTCATCTCAGTCTTATGTTGGTGGTGACTACAAATATTTAAGGCATGGTAACTCATAAGCAATCTGGCTTGCATAAAATGAAAGGTATCAACAGATCTGGAGACAGAGAAATAGATCTGCTAACCACTCACTTTTACTGCAAACAGTAAAATGTAACCCTAGAAAATGGAAGGAAAGCAGATTTTTCTTTCATATACTTAAAGCCTCTGGGAAAATCTCAGTGTCTGGCACAAATGCAATAATAAGCCTGTCCATTGAACTTGTTCCCAGGCATGAGACAAGCAACATTAGCCAATAATGTGGGAGCAGATGAAGAGAATGCTCCCATCCCTCTAACGTTTCCTGTATAAATGCAAAGGATACTCAACAATCCTCCAGCTAATTTCCTTGGATGGTTTTCTTAATCCTTTCTCCACCAGTAGTTAGCATTCCTAGTACTGTTATAATCATTGGAAACTGATTGACTTGAACTGCTGATCATAAAGAGTTAAAGTTTATAGTGACCACTACTTGCTGAGTGGGTAGCCGTGAATTAAGACACACAGTAACAATATTGCCAACCACTGGGGCCTGAGCCATTTTTACGAGCTGGTAAAGGTGGCCATGGTACGTTGGGGTTAGCAAGGGACATGTGGAATGTACAAAGTATGTGCACATAATCTGCCACTGAGAGGTAAGGAGGTTATAGACCTAGAGCAACTCACTGGCCTTTTAAAGTATTGTCTTCATTTTTAAGATGCTTAAGCTCTTTTTTTCAACCCTGAAGAAATAAAACTGATCTCAAATCCAGGAAAGATCTGATCTGAAGTAGAAAAACCTGGGATTTGGGAGGGGAAATCCATTAAGAGACTTTAAATGTATGATTCCAAAGGATGGCTCATTTAAAATCTCGGGAATTGACAACATATTAAATTATTTGTGCTACACGCTTCTTAATTTTAGCATTACTTTCATCCCTTTTTCAAATCCTCTGATTCATAAAAGACTTTTTGAGTGTTTGGAGTTGCAAAGTACATTATGTGATGGGAGAACGTCCAAGGGCTGGTTCTCATTTTGTGAAATTCTCTAATGGCACTGCTCAAAAACACAACCTTCCAAACAAACGCCAGAATTTTTCTGTTGTTTGTTTGGTTTTCACATTATAATTGAAAAGCATTCTGAAAATATGAAGCAATTATAAAATTCTCCAGGTTCCTCTGTAACAATAGTGCTAAAACATTCAAAACAAAGGCAAATATTGTAATAAGTAAGTGAAAGATGTTGCATTTCCTGTAAGGCTGTAGCCACCACATTGACTTCGGGCCTTCAAAACAACCAGGCATGGTGTGGATGTGAATTGTAGCAACCACCTGAGATTTTGCTAGTTCAGTCCCACACCTTTCGTGCAGGGCAAACTCCATATCTGGCTCATGCGTGAAAATGCAAGTCCCAACAACCAATTTCCACTTAGAGTTGTTGATGTGTTTTGAGGAAAGAAAACAGAGGTTGAAACCTAGAAACTTAGAAACCAAATTTGGTGTATGGACATATTCTCTTTAGATATTACCTATGAATTAGTTGGCAACATTTAAAAGTTGGGACTTACCCATTAAAAATGGAATTTCCAGCTTTTCTTGAAAAATTAGAAGATATGATACCTGAGTCCATGATCATTTAGTGCAATTATCAAGTCGGGGGAAGGAGTGGTACTCCTCAGCTGGGGCAGAGGCTCTCTGTTAATCTTTCCAGATGACTCTCCATGCCTACTGATTCCAGCCTTTCACACATGCTCCTGGGGCAGGAACAATCTGTGTGGTTTATGCCAAACCTCACATCTCCAAAGAAGGCCAAGTGCCCTAAGCAAGACCAGCTACATAATTGCAGGACCCAGTGCAAAATGCAAATACAGAGCCTCTTATCCAGAAATTATTAAAATTGCAAGTTGACAACAACAGAGCATTAAACCAAATGTTTCATCATAAGGGCCCTTAGAATTGTGGGGCCCTGTGTGACTGCACAGAGCCAGCCCAGGACATAAGAATAGTTTTGGGTCCAGGGGCTACCTTTGGTTTCACTCTGACAACTCGAAACTGTGTTGAGTGGTTTTCCTGAAAGATAAAAAATTCTAAAAGAAAGTGAATTCTGAAAGGACCGATAGCCCAGACGGGATTGCAATGAGCAAATAATTTTTACAGCATTCAAGTAAAAAAGCAGAGATATCTTAGAGACTTTTTTTGTTTGTATAAAGTTTTAAAAATTAATTTTATTAAAAATAAACATTTTTAAATTATAAAAGTAGCACATATGTATTGTAAAAATTCAGTAGTATAAAACATACAAGATGAAAACCTAAAATCTCCCTTTGTTCCCACTCAGGGCTTCAAATTCACATCCAAGTTTCTTCTTACCTATTCTTGTTACAGATTGGTTTTTACATATCCTTGTAGAAATTTTCTATGTGCATTCATTTAACACAAATGAGATCATACTATATTGTATATCACACCTGAACTTGAAAGTTTTCAGTATAACTTAGAGAACATTCTATTATCAATACATGAAAATTATTTTAATCTCTTAAACTACCGCACACTATTCCATTTCATGGATCCATAAATTTGCTTTACCAAATCTGGAAAGATGAACATCACATTGTTTCCATTATTTTTGTTTGTTGGTTTATTTTGCTATTTTATATACTGACTGTTAAACTGAATATGTTCTTTGCCTAAGATACTGTCCCCCTAGATCTTCTCATGGTCCTCTTTTCCCATAATTTGGATTCTTGTTCAAATGTCACCTTCCCAGAGTGAACCTTTCTCTGTCATTCTTTTCGTTTTTAATTTATTTCATAGTACTCCCCACTATATGAATTTATATTTGTTTATTTGTTCATATAAGTTGCATGAGGATAAGGTTTCCTCTGTCTTATTCACTATCGCATCCCTAGTAGGGACACCATGGTTTGTCACATGGGGACTCAGGAAATATTTTAATAAATGAGTAAAACTCCTACATACATTTTTTCCCTTGTAAGAGTTATAATGTGATAATGCAAAGACAAAGGTCTATGCATTACATTTTTTGCTAGATAGTGGCAAATTGCTTTACCAAAGGTTGTACCAAATTATAGTCCCACTAACATTCCTGTTTTCTCTCACTCTGGTCAACATGATTTTTAGAAATACTTTTCAATCTTCAAGAAGTTGTTTTATTTGCATTTCTTTAAGTATGGCGTCTATTAAGGTACAAGGGGCAGTTTTCTGTTGTATGACGTTTGAGAGGAGGGAGAAAAGGGGGACAGAAAAGTCTGGTAAAATCAGAGGCTTCCCCACTACAGAATTCTCCATGAACGGCTGCACGGATCTGGGTGTCGAACGCTGGCGTGCTTGTGCGATGGCCATTTCCTCAGCCTAGAGGATTCATCACCACTCCTCCACCTATCAACATCTCGTTCATTCCTCATTCAGGGACCTGCTCAGAGGCCAGTTCCCTGAGAAGACTTGCTCTATGTCCCTTCTCCCGTCTCCTCCAATCACAATTAACCACCCTTCCTCAGTGTTCCCACAGCACATTGCCTGTGACCCTATCTGGTCTGATTTAGCCTGCCTTACCCTCAAGCCAGTTGAGGGTATGCCTGGCCCTTCCACATGACTTTCTGGTCCTTGTGTGCTGGAAGAATGTCATGTAACTCCTCCACATTTTAATGTGTCTTCAAATGATGACACAATACAGCATTTCGAGACCAAGGAGCACTTTCTCCTCTCAGAGAGTCCAGCTGACTAACAAACCCCCAAACTCTCACCGCCCTCTTCCTAGAGTACTGCCTGCCTAACCTGGCCCTTGACGCTCTGAGCTGGCTCCGAGATAAGCAGAACAAATACAGTAGCAGGTCAGCCCCAATGTCACTAGCCCTCCAACCCTCCCCAGCATGAAGAGTCATTTTAAGCCCACCTGGGGGTTTTGCCAGTACTTTATCTGTGTCACCCATATCTCCTCAAAGTATGGGCAAACAAACCACAGCACTTTATCAGGACTTGTAATTCCTTACATCTCTCTTATCACCTAAGATTACCCAATCCTACCAGAGCTTTAGGGATCCGGGTGGAGGATAACAGAACCCTTCTGGTAGCAAGTGGTCTTATCACCCTCACAGCACTCCAAGGGCTGGGGGAGGCTTTCATTTCCACCCTGGACTTTTCCCTGAATACGCTTTCAAGTTTTCTAAAAGGCCTGGCTTCATAACTTGGTTTCATTGTCTTTAGGGAATTTCTTACCTCAAATTTCTGTGGCTTTTATGTCTAAAGCAAGTAAACAATAATAGCTGTGATTCCGTAAGTATTTCCTGTGTTTCAGACTCCAACATGGTCTCATGTCTTCTTCACAACAACTCTGTAAGAAAGACACCAGTGCCGTTATATAAATGAGGAAACTTAGGCTCAGGGCACAGACGTGGTTCCTCCAAAGTCACACGGCTTTTAAGTGTTGGGGCATGAATTAGAAGCCAAGGCTACTATGGACTCCAAAGCCTAACGTACCCACCTTGCCAGGTAAGAGGCAGTGGCTGGATGCTGATTCTGGAAACTGGCTGCCTGACTTTGAATCTTAACTCTGCTACTTACTAGCTGTGTGACTTCGGACAAGTTACTTAACTTCTCTGTGCCGCAGTTCCTCATCTGTAAAATGGGATTAATAAGAGTATCTATTTCATGGAGTTGGGAAAATAAAATGTTTATATATGTGCGTGTGTGTATACACTTGGATCAATTTCTACTATATAAATGATAGGTCTTAATTTTATTCCCATTATAACTGCTGCCTCTCTGAAACAAGGCAAAGAAGAGTTGAAGCAATTATCCAGATGATTCAAAACTTAAACCTATGGAGGACAGGAGAAAGATATAAGACGAGAGAATGGTGTTTACTTGTTTGGTCTTTCTTCTGTTCTTCCTTTTTCTGGAAGTATATCTATTTCCCTTTTTGCTTTGATAATAGAGGTCTGTCTTTCTTTTGACTTTCCAACCTAGAATGGTCTTTATGTGGAAAAAATACTACAACACACTGAAATGTAATTATTTAGTTGTTTGTGAATTTTTCTCCTTTGTATCTCCCTCCCTCACATGCACCCATACGTAAACACATAAAGACACACATGTACATGCACACACTCTTACCTTATGTTGGCATCTGAGCTCAGCTATTTCACTCCCATGAGGGTTTGTGTTTGTGTTTGTGTGTGTGTGTGTGATAGGAATCAATTCTTCACTTGTTATCACAGGTGCCGTAGTTTGCCTTTCATGAAGTTAAATATTTGTCTCACTCACAAACTCCTACACTCTCAGGGCTGGGAGGGGTCATAAAAGTCACCTAGTCCAACCACCCTTTTGATGTTTGAATCACCTCTTACAATATCCTGGCTAAATGGCAAAATAGCCTATATTTGAATATTCCTAATAACAAGAAGTTCATTAGCCCCTAAGGTAGCGAATTCCATTCTTCCCATCTTGTTAGAGTCCATTGTCAAAGATGACACTAATGCTAACTCTTCCAGGTTGATAGGGAACATCTATTTGAATTAAGCTTCAAAGCCATTTTTGGTAGAAAAAGCTATTTTCAAAATGTCTGAAAAAGGATTAGTGCCCTTACTCTATAAAAAGAACTTACAAATTATAAGAAAAGGACAAACATTCCAACACGAAAAATGGGCAAGGTATATACCCAAGTAATTTTAAAAAACGAAGTACCAATGGCTAAAAAGTATATGTGAGAAGTTTAACCTCAACAGTAATCAAATAGATGCTGTAAAAGCAACAATAACAAATCCTTTGTTGGTTTTCAATTTGGTAAAGATAAAATAAAATGTGAGTATACCCAATATTGAAGATGATGAAGATGTGAATGGAGAAAAGGCCAGTCTCCATCAGAGCTGGTGGGGGAGCTGTAAACTGATAAAAGTAACTTTTCTAAAAGGCGATTTAGTAATATGGATCAACATTAAAAATGTGCACAGTGACCCAGAAATCCCACTTGTGGGAATTTATCTAGAAGATTTTTCTTTTTTTTTTTTTTTTTTTTTAAAGATTTTATTTATTCAGTTTTTTCCCCCCAAAGCCCCAGTAGATAGTTGCATGTCATAGGTTCACATCCTTCTAGTTGCTGTACGTGGGACTCGGCCTCGCGTTGGACGGAGAAGTGGTGCCTCGGGGCGCTCCCGGGATCCGAACCCGGGTCGCCAGCATCAGAGCGCGCGCACTCAACCGCCAAGCCACAGAGCCGGCCCTAGAAGATTTTTCTTCAATGGATAATCAAAAAAGTGCACAAATATATACACATACATGTATGTATGTATATATTCATACACTCGTATGTGTATCCGTTAACTGTGTTGTTGCTATACCCAAAACATTGGGAATGATCTAAATGAATAAGTAATCATTGTAGAATTACACAATGGTATACTGTAGAGCTAGTTACAAGGATGGTATATATATATATATATATTCATCAACAAAGAAAAATATCTAAGACATATTTTTGAGTGAAATGCCATGTTATAAAAGCACGAATAGTATAGTTTCATTTTCATAAAATTTATATATGTAAATATATCTTGGTCCCTAAACTTAAATATAAAGAAATAATCATATATATGCATATATGTATATAAGAACATGTATACGGGGGCCGACACGGTGGTGTAGCAGTTAAGTGTGTGCGCTCCACTGCAGTGGCCCCGGGTTCGCAGGTTCGGATCCTGGGTGCACACCAACACACTGCTTATCAAGCTATGCTGTAGCGGCATCTCATATAAAGTAGAGGAAGATGGGCAGGGATGTTAGCCCAGGGCCAGTCTTCCTCAGCAAAAAGAGGAGGATTGACATCCGATGTTAGCTCAGGGCTGATCTTCCTCACACACACACACACAGGAAAAAAACAACATGTATATGTATATATATATATATATATATATATATATATATATATATCAGAATTATTGAGATACAATTCACATATCATAAAATTAATCATTTTAAAGTGTCCAATTCAATGGTTTCTAGTATAGTCACAGAGTTGGTCAACCATCACCACTATCTAATTTTAGAAGACTTTCTAAATGACCCCAAAAGAAACCCTGTGCTCATTAACAGTTCCTCTCCATTCCCCGCCCTCCCCTCATTCTCTGGCAACCATTAATCTACTTCCCCTCTCTATGGATTTGCCTATTCTGGACATTGCTTATAAATGGAATCATACAATGTGACTGGCTTCTTTCACTTAGCATAATGCTTTCAAGTTTCTGCTATATTGTCACGTAGATCAATACTTCATTCCTTTTTATGGCCAAATAACATTCCATTACATGGATATACCACATTTTGTTTACCCATTCATCAGTTGGACATTTAGGTTGTTTCCACTTTGGGGCTATTATGAATAATGCTGCTATGAAAATTCACATTCAAGTTTTTGTGTGGACATATGTTTTCATTTCTCTTAGGTATATACCTAGGAGTCAAGTTGTTGGGTCAAATGGTAACTCTATGTTTAAGATTTTTAGGAACTTCCAAACTGTTTTCTAAAGTGACTGCAGCATTTCACATTTCCCATAAACAATGAATGAGAGTTTTTCTGCATCATCTACACTTCTTGTGTGATTCTTGACTATAGCCCTCCTAGTGGGTGTGAAGTGGTTATATATAAATATACACGTATATTTTTTTTTGCTGAGGAAGATTAGCCCTGAGCTAACATCTGTGCCAATCTTCCTCCATTTTGTATGTGGGTTGCTGCCACGGCACGGCCACCAACGAGTGGTGTAGGTCCAAGCCCAGGATCTGAACCCAGGCCGCTGAAGCAGAGCGCACTGAACTTAACCACTAGACCATGGGGCCAGCCCCATATATAAATATTTTTTAATCAACACAAATCCAAATCCAAGCCTTTGTCCCTCTGTATTGAGATAAAATTCAAACTCTGTAATTCTTGGGGCCATCGCGGTGTGTCAAGACGGAAAGAACCAGAGTTTGGTTTAGGGAAGAGATAACTGGGAGAGAATGCTGAAGAAATGTTAGAGTGAGCTAGAGAGGAAGAGTCTCTTTTTTGATTCTAGATCAAAATGCCCCAAATCAATTTGCCCTATGATCAAATTGCTGAACTTAGATATTTACGAAAAGTATGTTTCTTTTAACTATTTATGTTAATTCATATTGAATGTGATGGTTTTCACAGATTTTAAAGATTCTGTAAAGTTTTAGTTGATTGGTTTTCACTCTGTCTTCACAGCAGCATTTTAAGGCATATTCTACATATAGATTGCTAATGGACAGAGGGTGGCTTAATTTTCTTATGAAATATTTAATATTCAGAAAATACATTTTATTATTAGGAGCCAAATTTCTGTATTTCAAATATATATTCATTCAGTTTGTATTGACTCCTTTCAGATCTTTTAAAAGTCATTTTCTTTTTTGCCAATTTTTTGTATTTTTTTGGGTTTCTTCTGCCAATTTTTCACATAATGCGTTTCATTGCCTTTTTAGTTTATTTTTACTTTTACCCATCCTTTGACACTCTTTGGATTTTAAATCAATTTACTTTAATCCTTTTTTATAATTCTATAGTTATAGTGAATGCATATCAAAATTTGAACTGTTAATCATATGAATCGTTATAGTAATCCCGTCAAGGAAGCTTCAATTCCTTTGAACGGACTTACTGTTTCAAGCCATATCTTCTTACAAGCTCTTAGTAAATCAATATTCCCCAACTGCTTCTTATTAGAAACCACATTTTTTTTGCATTTCGTAAAATTCAAGAATTATATAAAGTTAACTGCAAATCACAGGATTTAGTGGTTTTTTGAAGTTTTGGGTTTAATTTGGCTTATTTTGGATTTAGTTTAGGTTCAGCACAGTCGTTTTACCAAGTGGTTTTGTGTGGATTTGTCAGACCACCTTAGCTGAATGTCCATTTCACGTGTGATTCAAATTTCAGACACTGGCAATTTCTCAAATGCTTGTGACACATGCATGATGTTCATTTCATTAAGCAGGTTTACGTAACTGTAAATTTTAAAGATTTTATTTATTTATTTTTTTGCCCCCCAAAGCCCCAGTAGATAGTTGTATGTCACAGCTGCACATCCTTCTAGTTGCTGTATGTGGGACGTGGCCTCAGCATGGCCGGAGAAGCGGTGCGTCGGTGCGCGCCCGGGATCCGAACCCCGGGCCGCCAGCCGCAGAGCGCGTGCACTTAACCACTAAGCCACGGGGCCGGCCCGTAACTGTAAATTTTAAAAGGGTACAAAAGGCAATGGAGCATGCATTACATTGTAAAATAACTTATTTGACTCCTGGATACCTCAAATAGTTGAAGTTAATGATTAGGTGTCCATCATATGAATTTTCCCCAAATCTGTCTTTTAGTAAACATTTTTAGAGAAAATTGCAACTCTATGTACAGTACTGTGCCATTCTTTAAATTAGATTTGTCTGAATGTACTTACTTGAGCATGACCTGTTAGTGCTGCTGCAATCTGAACAAGCAGCATGTTATTCTTGGATAGCGTCCTCTGTGGAAATAAATTTCAGTTAGTGACCAACCCAGGACAACGTAAAAATAAATTAATAAAAAAGTAAATCAAAATGAATTTTAAAAATGTCAAATAAGGGTGTTTCCTTTAGAGTTGGCTTTCAACATATGACTTCCTCATAATGATAGAAGTTAGGATCTGGTTAGAGCTTATATTTACCACTAAACTGGAAGACACTAAAATGGTAGGCATTTGCCATACTATGACAGAGTCGGCATATGATCAACTTTCGGAACTACAGTGGGCTCCTTACCTAACATCAGGCATGAAACAAGGGCAGCGATTGCTGACTGAAGGTGATAAAAATGAAAAAGAAATTTTGGGCTCTGATTCTAGAAAATATTCATAGGTATGGATAAGGCTTCTAAATTCTAAAGCAAGGAAGAGAAAATGAGTCCATTTACCCCAGAGACTTTATATGAACTAAATTTTGACTCCTCTCTCCCAATTCATACATTGAAGTCCTAACCCCTAGTACCTTGGAATTTGACTATATTTGGACATTGGGTCATTAAAGATGTAATTAAGTTAGAATGAGATCATTAAGATGGCTCCTAATCCAATATGACAGGTGTCCTTATAAGATGAGGAGATTAGGACACAGACACATACAGAGAGAAGACCATGGGAAGACAGGGAGAAGATGGCCACCTACCCGCCAACACCTTCACCTCAGACTCCTAGCCTCCAGATTTGTGAGAAGACAAATGTCTGTTGTTTAAGCCATCCAGTCTATGATACTTTGTTATGGCAGCCCTAGCAAACCTAATACAACCTTAATCTCAACATTGAGTTGACATTGAGTTGATATGGAATGGCTTTTAATCAATAATTATAAGTAGATATTCTTTCATTTTAAGAGACTAAGCAGTGTTATAGGGATCTTTTCTTGACCAGTAGTTGTCAGAAAGGCAAGCTTGTTCTACATTGGCACGGTGGAGGTCGTTTCCTGTACATCTGGGAAGGAGTCAAGGACAAGCATTGCTGTTTCCCCCATGCAGGAAGGCAGGGTGTGGGCAGTCAGCACCATGGTTACACGGCCAGCTTCTGGAGTTCAAGAGCATGCAGCTCACAAGGTGGTTGTGAGGATTAACTTCATTAGTATGTGTCAAGCAGCGCCTGGCATGCAATGGATGCTGTCTAAGCGGTCACTGTTGTTCTTATTATTGTGAAGTCAAAGAGATTGGAGATGAAAGTGACCTAAATTATTATTATCATAAGTAGTAGTAATAACAAACTAGGTAAGCAACACTGAGTAATAAAGTAAGTTCTAGTGGGGATGCAACAGCAATCGCTGGCATTTGTCTGGTAGCCCATTGTCATTTGCTATAACCTCTTCTCCTAATTTAATACATCTTCCTTTGATATCTATTCTCCCAAGTTCTGTTAAACTTTTACTGACTTTCACCTTTGGTTTCCTCAGACATCTTTTCGGCCCTTTTGATGCATTTTCTTCTTTCTTCTGAATCTTGAACTGCCTACGTTCTTCCAGCTCTAACGTCCAACACAAGAATCTGACTTGGGGCCTGCAGAAACCCAGTTATTCTAGAGCCCTCTCTATCTGGAGCCCCTTTGAACAAATGTGCTTCTGTGCCTCTAACTCAGAGGAAGATGACACCAATATAAAGAAATTACAGTGCCTCAGGGGTTACCTCAAGCCCTAAAATGTTATAAATTTACAATTTTGAGCTTCAAAATGATGGTGTCCACATTCAAGTGTAGCTGATGTTTGGCTTTAGTTCATCACAATTCCCAGACTTTGATATCAGGTTATTTTTGGTTTACTCAGGGCGTCTTATGTCTCTTCCAAGTCTGTGGGGAAGCTATCAGTTATTCTATAAATGAATTCAATTTAAATTCACTTACAAAACAAAACGAAGAAGCAACAAATTTCATGGCACTTTTCTTCAAGTAGCAGGGCTCCTGGGCAGAAAGGCTGGGAGTATCAGCATTAGGCCCTTTTCTTTAATTGTCCCAGGAAGTGGCACTGGAGTGGAGGCCTCCAGTGGGCTTCTGTGAAGAGTTTAGGAAGTCAACAAACCTCACACCATCCCCTCCCCTCAAAATCACGCAGCCTGAGTGAGACTGCTGCTGCCAGAACTCTGCAGTCCCATTGACATCTCGTGGCATTCTAGCTGCAGGGCCCATTCCTGAGGGAAAAGCCAGCAGCCAGCAATGTTTGAAATACACGGAATTTGATTTCAGCCTCGCAGCTTTGTATTTTGTCTATGTGGATGTTGTCTTCTGGAATTGTGCAGTGCACAGCCTACGCAGCCAAACACAGTAGTCCCCTTCCAACTCTGGCTTCTATGCCCTAGCTGCTCCCTGAACATCTTCCACTGAATACCCTGGTCCTTGTCCTGCTGCCTGGTGACCCAGACTCTCTCTTAGGGAACTTTCCATGGGCTCTTAGCCCCCTGCTCAGGACTTTACATGCTCCCCATCCCTGTCTGTTTTCATTAATACTTCCCTGTCCTTTGGATATTGGCCTTATAAAAGGTTAGACTAACATGTAAAATCAATTTATAAGAAGTTGAGAATTGCTGCTGCTATTTTATAAAAATATGAGATATTATATATATGAGATATGTAATAGATATGGTATAATACATATGGTATATTATATATCTAATATGTATGAGATTTTATATTATATATAGGAAATATTATATATATAGGAGATTATAGATATATTTTATATAAATATAATATCTCCCATAGTGGTGCCTGGCTCTTAATAGAATTCAGTAAGAGTTATTAATATTATTCTTATTGACTCTCAAATCATAAATTTTTACTATTTATTGCCTTACCCATGCTATTTGCCTTTTAACAGGAGTTTTAGAGTAAATTACCTTGGCTGAAGAAATGAATCTCTAAGAGCAGAAATCTCAGTGTTGAAGAAGTGAATTTTGTTGGAAATTTTTATACAAGAATGATATTGAAAATGCTGCTTAACCTAAAAAAAAAAATCTACCCTATTTGATCTGCTACAGTATCAAGAATTCTGTTATCAGGCAAACAGTTCCTTATGAGTGGGAACATCAGGTGGTGTGGTTGTTCTTAAACTTGAGGGCGCATCAGGAAGAGTCCTGGGCTGCACTCCTAGTTTCGGACACAGGAGGTCTGGGATGGAAGAGAAGAATTTGCATTTCTAACAATTTCCCAGTTGATGTGGATGCTCCCGGTCTGGGGACCACTTTGAGAACCACTCATATAGGGGAAAGAACAGGGGGTCAGCCAGAGGAGATACAGGTTCTAGCCTGTCTTGGTTTTCCAAACATGTGAGATCCTAAGCCAGTTTCTTAAATTTCCTGGGTCTCAGTCTTCCCACCTGTAAAACAGGGGGTTAGCCTGGGCAGTCTCCACGTTTCCCTCTAGCTTAAATTCCTTCCAACTCCAACTCTAAGCTGATCACACATGTCTGCTGTCTGTCCGGGAGGGGGTGGGGACTAGCCATGGCCTCTCTGGGGTCAGCTTCCCCTCTTTGCGGTGACCCTCGCTTCATTCACAGCTGCAGCTACCGCCTTTAGGGATCCAGAAGAGTCTTTTCTCCAACTGATGGGTCCTGGCAGCGCAGAGGCGAGAACGCAGGGGCTCTGGCGCCAAGCCTGCAGGCGTCACAGCTCCCCTCACTCAGGAGTCCTGTCCTGTCCTGTCTCTGGGTGATGGCAGACACCAAGGCACAGTGGGAACCTCCCGAGCCAGCGCTCTGCTGAGAGCGGTGGGATTCTCAACCCGCAGAGCATCAGATGCAAAAAGGAAAAGGGAGGGCTGGCCAGGTGGCATAGTGGTTAAGTTCGGTGCTCTGCTCGGGCCAGGGGTTCTTGGGTGTGGATCCTGGGTGCGGACCTACGCACTGCTCATCAAGCCATGCTGTGGCGGTGTCCCACATACAAAATAGAGGAAGACTGGCACAGATGTTAGCTCAGGGCCAATCTTCCTCACCAAATAAATAAATAAGTAAATAATAAAAACTAGAAAAGGAAAAGGGAGGAGAAACTTGAAAATGAGAATAGAGGATGGTGGGTGGTACAGAGTACTCCCTCCTGACAATGCCGTTACTGCTACAGTTTGTCCAGCTGAGTTAAATGCCCGAGGAGAAAAATACTACCTTACAGATTGAACTTTAGAATATTTTGTTTTATTGCAGGGACTTTATTCATCTACCTGGCTACAGAGCCAGGTTTTCTGGGACCTGAAACTTAATAAAATTTAGGAAAACCTTCTTTAGAAAATTAATACAAATTACTAATATAATGTTGGTTGTAGGGCCTTAGAAGGGACCATTGCAAGTGCGAGACCTTGAAGTTTGTTTTCTTCGCTTTGCTGCAAATCCACCGCCACCTCCATTCATTCATTCATTTCATTCATTCTGTCCACAAACATTGAACATCTACTGGATGCCAGACTGTGCTGTTGAAGCAGAACCAATGATCCTTCTCCCCCATCAGGAATACGCGAGCGGCAAAGAGAGGCAAGCATTGAAGGTGAACTCAGGGGGTGGACTTCAACAAAACTGAGAGATCCGAAATTTAAAAAGAAGGAGAAGAAGAAGAGCGACAACACCAGCTGAAGTCAGGGAAGAGTACAGGGTTGAATAACGTTTTCAAACATTTTTGCCTGTGATCTATATTAAGAAATATATTTTTACACAGTGACCCAATTAAGGCACAGCCCACATGTAAAGAACTAAGAAAAAAAGTTTCACAGAATAATATTTACTTTTTGTGATGCACTCTGGTGTTTTCTTTTTGATTTCTATTCATTTATACTATATTTCTATTTTTTTCATTTAAAGCGATGCTAGTTGTCACCAAACGGATTGATTGGCCTCTCCCCAACCTGGTTTGACGCAGGCAAGAGTAGAGGCTATCTGCGCATGCGGGTGCATCGCCTTTTCCCACAGGGTCAGAGAGGAGAAGGCAGCAGAAACGAGCGTGGGACAACTCGTGGCTGCAGAAGGGAAGCTACGGAGCCTAGATGAGCAGAGGTGCTGAAAAAGAGAGAAAAGGGAAGGTTGGTACTGTGGATAGAAAGTACACAGGTAATTGGCTGAGCATGGTGCTTTTTAATTACATATTTGAGGATTATGAAGAAAAAGCCAAAATGTGTAAGGAGCAGATCAGAAACATGAGCAAGATAGTGGGAGGAAAGTTAAATGTAAAGGAGGAAAACGGGCTGGAAAGTATATTTTTTTAAAAGGCTTTTTTCAAGGTCAGAGGGAAACTGAGGGGAGGAAGAATTATTCAGTTTTCTTAAAAAGAAAACTGAAACGTAAAAGATATGACAGAAATCATGGAGGTAGAGAGAGTGTGGAAGCCAAGCAAAGCACAAAGCAGAGAGGATGAATCTTGTAAGAAAACACTGGCTCTAATTCCAAACTTCTGCCAACCTTTGACGATGGTGGTAAGTCAACCTCTGGGGGTCTTTTCCTTTACTGAAAAACCTGGGTAGATTTCTGTAAGTAGCTGGGAGAAAATATGTGAACCTAGAGTATCATTTCTTGGGCATCAGTGAGTTTGGTGTGACTCTGTCGGTTCTTAGGTTGGATGAGGGGATAGCTTATAGAGGAGAACAGAGAAGTGAAGCAAAGGCACATGATAGGCACACAGGTTAGAAAATTTGCAAATTTAAGGTGAAAATTAAATAGTAGACAACATAAAAATCAGAGAGCAGAGGAAGGCCATGGGAAGGCTCCCTCCTCTTACCTTTTCTTTAACTTTGAAAAAATTTCCTTCTTTAGCTTTTCTTCTCTCCTTCTTTCCTTCCTCCATCATATACTCCTTTCTTTTTTCCCTTCCTTTTCTTTTTAAGACTTTATTTTTTAGAGCAGTTTTAGGTTCACAGCAAAATTGAGAGGAAGGTACAGGGAGTTCCTGTACAACCCCAGTTCCCACAAATGCACAGCCTCCCCCATTTCCAAGTCCCCCACCAGGGCAGTGCATTTGTTACAAATGATGAACCTACGTTGACACAGCATAACCACCCAAAGTCCATAGTTTACATTAGAATTTGCCCCTGATGTACATTCTCTGGGTTTGGGCAAGTGTCTAATGACATGTATCCACCATTCTTGTATCATACGGAGTAGTTTCACTACCCTAAATATCCCTGTGCTCTGCCTATTCATCCCTCCCCACTTCCACTACCCCTGGCAACCACTGATGTTTTCAGTGTCTCCATAGTTTTGCCTTTTCCAGAATGTTATATAGTTGGAGTCATACAGTATGTAGCCTTTTCAGACTGGCTTCTTTCACTTAGTAATATGCATTTAAGATTCCTCCATGTCTTTTCATGGCTTGATAGCTCATCTCTTTTTAGTGCTGAATAATATTTCATTGTCTGGAAGTAGCACAGTCTATTTATCCTTGACCTACTGAGGGATAATATCTTGGTTGCTTCCAAGTTTGGGCAGTTATGAATAAAGCTGCCATAAATATCAATGTGCAGGTTTTTGTGTGGACATAAGTTTACAACTCCTTTGGATAAATACCAAGGAGTGCGATTGCTGGATTGTATGGTAAGAGTATCTTTAGCTTTGTAAGAAACCTCCAGACTGTCTTCCAAACTGGCAGTACCAGTTTGCATTCCCACCAACAGTGGATGAGAGTTCTTGTTGCCCTACATCCTTGCTGGTATTTGCTGGTGTCCGTATTCCAGATTTTGGCCATGTGCATAGTGGTATCTCATTGTTGGATTTACTTGTTCTTAGTGAACCTCTGTTAGCTCCCAATGACCACTTCTTCTCTTCAAGATTATTCAAGTCAACTATTAATAATTCACTATAAAATATTAATGAAGATAAGCTCTAGTTCCTGAAATTTGCCTTTTTTCTTCTCATCTTCTTTTTTGGAAAAACAGGATAATATTTACTTATATTGTTCTGATATCTCTCCTCCTCTTTATTATTTTTCAAAGACTTTTGACATTGGTTTTGTGATCACACTTGCAAGTACTTTGGGCTTCCAGGGATGTGATTCATTTGGGTCTAGAGATTTGAATACAGTCAGCATGGCCAGTTGCAATCATTGCTCCAAGCCTGTGTTCCTCTTTTCTCTTAATCATGTTTGTTCTGTCTTTTTAAGGTTGATGATCATGATTCTGTAGTGAGCACATAAGTAAAGCAGGAGTTTGGCAGTGTTGCTTTTATTAGACTCTTTTATCCAGGAATAAAGTTTAACTTATTCACAACCATGTGGTAGGGAAATGAACACTCTGAATGGATGCTGACGAGAGACATTTGGGAGCCTATTTATGGGCTCGCTGGCTGGACATCAGGTTACTTTTATCCCAAAGGAGATCTCGGGGGCCTCAGCTCTTTCTCGTTCACCTAACTATGGACATAGCCCTTAGAGTGTTGCCCTGTAATTAGTTCCACAATACTGATAGCCGCCTGTTTGGGCTCAAGCTTATCTTTTTTCTGCATTTGATTTTGATTCTACAATTAGATCGTCAGCTCCTTGAACATACAGACTCTTGTACCACTTTGCATTATCCTAGCTCATAGCAACTTGTTTGTTATTGATGATGGACATGCCTGTAATATTTTCATTAGATCATTCTTTAAAGAAAAATCTAGGAATTTTTAAAAATTGGGCACTGGATCTTTTTTGCCTAACTACCTGTTCATATAGAAAAATGTCTTTAACTATTACCTTTTTCCCTCCTTTTCCCCAGTACACACAAACTCCCCCAAACATCTTGCAGTTTCTCCTTGGTCAAATAATATTTTAAGAGTTCAAGTAGAAGCCCAGTATCATATCTCTATTATTTCTCTGGAAACTTGTGCACTGGAAAAGTCTGCATTTGGAGGTCACAATTAATCTCTGATGAACACAATTCTTAGGGAGGTTTATTAATTCCCTCAGAGGCAATTATGACACTGGAGCTCAAAGAAAGATAGGGGATCAGAGAATCAAAGTGGAAAGAAAAAAACCCCTCCAGATGCGACGCTCAGCCTGGTGTGTCATCACATTTGTCTTGCAGAAATGAACGGTTTAACGGGTCCTGCATCTCAGGTCAGCAGGCTCGGCCGGCTGATGTGGCTCTAGCTGTTCTAGGGTGGGCCAGTGAGGGAGACACCTGCTAGTTTACGTTCCAGAGGTCTCCCGAGTCATATTACAAATACATTCCTGGGGAATTTCATTGAGCTGCTTTTAAAGCAGTTTATGTGCACAGCAGTAATGGATAAACTAGCTATTTTGACACATTGCAAAAGAATGTTTTTGAAACGAGAAACACTCCTAGTGAAAACAGACAAATGATTGAGGGACATTTCATTGTAGCTGAACTCAGTGTTGATGTAGGTGTTTAAACAGCCAGTTCCCAGCTCGCTATTTAAATACCTATATACTGAATTAGTTATTCACCAGGGGGAGATGTTGAAGAGAAGCAAAAATGATACAATTAAGTTACAAATATAGGAGATACGGTCCAAAATATCCCAACTGTCCTCTTTTTCTTCTTTAACGAGTGTCATTATATTTTGATGTGTCTAATAATACAGCAGAGGTTAAATGAAACATGGAAAAGGGATGTACATTAAAATTGAGATAACTCTTCCTTCAGTGAAGTGGAACCCAGCAGATGCAGCAGCACACTGTAATTGCTGCCTGTTTCCTGTCAGTCTGATTAAGTTGCATTGTCCCAGCTCCAAGTGTAAGAATCAGTGGCTTCCCATAGGGCACAGCATGGGGCGAGGGCTGAGGCAGTGGCATAACCACGTGCGCCTCCTGCTTCTCCTGGTGGTAGTGGAGACATACAATATACATTGATGACATATAAAATCAATAGGCTGTGTAGTGTATTAGGAGCACACTATAATCCATCTTCTCAAAGTTACATCCCAGGAAAGCCAAATAAACAATAACACCCTGAAATCCGAGGCTGCCTTGGATCAATCTGCCAGCTCCAGAGCCCGTGACTGGGATGCTCATGTCTAAAGAAATATATAGGTTTAGATTTAATCTAAACTTGACCATATCTGAAATCTGCCTACTGTTTTTAATTTTTCCCCCACCCCAACAGTGTACTGTGGTTTCTGAACCAACCAGTCAATTGACAAATATTTATTGGACACAAAAGGAAGTCCAACATTGTGCTTGGATCTGTAGGGGATAGATACCAGAAAGTTTATGATCCACTTGGGGAGACAACACCAACATCACACGGAACAATTAGAGAACTATTACGAGATACAGTGTGTGAGCAAGAGTTCAGGGAAGGGGCAGCTTGTTGTAGCCTGGAGTAGTGGGAAAGGGCTTTCATGTGGCTGGAACTTGAAATAGGCCTTGGAGGATAGGTGGGGTTTAAATAAGGGGAGAGGAGGAGGGAAGGCATACCAAGCTGTGAAATCCTTGTAACCGAAAATGTCCGGGTCGAAGTGAGCTTGGGAGACCTTGAAGAGCTATGTCTTACTGGAATGGACGATGTAGGAATAAAGTTAAATAGGGATTTGTTGTGTGAGTATCCCAATAAATGCACCACGCTGCAGTGATCTTTCACCCTCTATGAAGATAAATATAATAATGATAGCCATCAATAGAAGCTCTCAAGCTAATTTAGTTTCACTGAAAAAGTCTTTGATGTGCATTTTCATATTCAATTTAACAAAAGGCATAGCCACAATAGAAATGATTGAAAAGTGAGAGGAAAGCCATCATTTGATTTCGATATTTGGTCCATATGAAGCGATCTGACTAATTTTTTTCTGACTGTGTCAGAAGATGTGTTGATGTCATGTAAATATAGCCAGCACTGACATATGGCGAGCAAAACAAAATATGCTATATTATGTTGGCTGTAAACAATTTGGACTCCTCATCTAAATGAGGATATAAAGACATTCAGTTCTGGAAGCTGCCCTCAATGTGCTTACTTAATAAGGTCTGAGAGAGGAGATGAGAATTACATATAAACAATTCTAATACCACCTCGACAGGGCTAAGAGGACAGTGTCTAAGGAAATTCAGAGGAGAGAGAGATGACTTACAGCTGCCAGCAGTCAATGCGTATGATTTCTTGTCTGCAGATTTGACTTCAGTTTAACTTCAAGTTCATGTCCTTAGGCAGTATGTTTCACTTGGGGGCCCTGCAATCAGTTCCTGGATGTCAACAGAGCTTTGACTTAAAAACTTGCCATCTAATGAGAAATTTTCAGACCTTGCAAAAAAAAAAAAAAAAAAAAAAAAGGCTCAGCCTGTCAATCGATTATTGGCATGTAAGCCCTTGAAATAGCTTTAGGATAATCATGGTCCTTTATATGTCCAGAAAAGGAATACTTCCTTTGAGCTTCTGTAGGCGCAAATTGACTGAATTGAGATTGAATTAACTGGATTCATTTGTATAGCAGCTCAGATAGAAAGAAGCCAAGCTGTTTTAGATACTCCTGATGACTATAACCTGTTTCCCTGAGTCTCTTTGTTCCCCCAGCTCATCCTCCTCCTGTGTGACTAGAGGAATTCCAGGGACCTTTCAAGAATTTCAAACTCCATGCTCTGGGGAGAGTTCCTCTGTGCTTACAAATGCAGTACCACTGGCTTCCTTGAGGTGCTTACTTTTTCCTCTTCTCTGGCTCCTGGGGCTGGCCTTGTGGTTCTCTCTCTTCAGCATACAGCTCAGAAGTGGACTGATCTGACGGTCATGGTCAGGTGACATGGGTCAGCATCTCCCGCTACAAAATGTTGACCCCTGGGATGTTCTCTGCTCCTTCCTAGGTCAGTCTAGTGCTCCCATTGAGGACCGACAGTTACCTCCTCCCAAAACACCAGCTTTCTACAAAGCTGATTTAGATTTTTGGTTATTGTCTTTATTCCTTGGCAGTCTGACATAAATCCTCAGTGGGAATGGTGGAACCAAAGGATAATACCATCAACTGTTTTTGAAGCAGCTCTTCCCCTCACACAACAGTCATTAGTCCTTGGACCAAGATGGTGTGACTCTACCCTTTCTTTTGTAGGATGTACTTTTTAAAGTGCTATCTTAGTCCTTCTTAAAAATAGATGCATGACAGAACATTCTCTACCATCCATTCAAGTCATACCTAATGTTTTTCACATAATGCTATATCCTTAAGTTCAGTAGGGGTAACATTTATTAGGGGAGTCTCCCTATTTGGAAAGCAATTTACTTGCTAAAGAGGAAAACACTAAAGCACAATAAAGGGCAATGATGTCTCATGTATATAGAGGTGTTTACATGTCTTTGCATCACCTATAAAGAATATCTAACATTATTTTATTCTTTATGGATAATTTTATATCATTGATATGATCATCTTATGACAAAGTAGACTCCATTCGCACCACTGAAAAAGCTTAGGTGATATGGAAGTGTTGGAAACCTTAAAAAAAAAAAAAAAGATTATAACATATTGGGGCCATAATCATGAAGAACCTGGGTATCCTACTCTTTGGGACAATGAATTGCAAAAAGTTTAAAAAACAATAAATACTACACCTTGGACAAAATTTCTAAAAGAAGGACTATTAACAGGAGAGTTGATCTCAAAAGGGAAATTCTGATTATAAAGTAAAAAGTGCTAAAAGTGAAAAAACTTGAGAGCATTTAAAAACAGAATGTGGGGTCATTCCAAGATCAGGCTTTGGGGTCATAAAGACCTGGGTTGCGTCCTTGCTTTGTCTCCTCCTCCTGAGGTAACGTCAGTCCAGAGTTTCTCAACCTTGGCAGTATTGGCAGTTTGGGCCAGATAATTCTTTGCTGTAGGCAGCTGTCCTGTGCGTTGTAGGATATTAGCAGCATCCTTGACCTCTACCGGCTACAGGCCAGTAGCAACCCCTCCTCCCAGTTATGACAACCAAAAATATCTCCAAACATTGCCAGATGTTTCTTAAGGGGCAAAATAACCTAGTTGAGAATAGGCAAATCTGCCACTGCTTTAGGCAAATTACTAAAATTTATATATTTTTAAACACAGAACTATTCTACAGCAGTCATGCTTCCAACTTGAGCAAATATTGCTCTCAGGGAAGTAAACTAAGAATTTGGAAAAGGTCATTCAATCATTTTTAAGTCATTTTAAGTTTCTGATAAATTAAAGGAATTTCACATGAAATCTCCATATCAGCTGGGTGGTCTTTGTCTTTATGAAATGACAAAGAATGTGAAAAGAGAATTTTGTAAGCTATGGGATGCTAGGATTGATGAACATTCCCAGCAAAATTACATAGCATCTCATTAAAAAGGTGGCTTAATTTAGAAAAGAAAGTGTAATCATAGCAAACAACCTAATTTCTTTTTCTTTTTTTTTGGATACATTACTAGTTTGGGTAGTACTCAGCATTAACCGGGTCACTGTAATACAATTCTGATGCTAACCATCTGGAGGTCCCACAAATTAAGGGCTCAGTCTTCCTCAAGACTGCCTTCACTTCAGATGCCAGCTATAAGTGGAGTCCTCAGGCCATCCACTCTTCTGGCAAATTGGCTACCAATCCAGGAGGTTCCCATGACCCCCCTAAGGTTTGATAAATTGCAAGAACTGCTTGTAGAACTCGGGAAAGCACTATACTTACAATTATAGTCTGATTATAAAGAACACACACAGGGCGAGGTCTGGGAAGGAGCACCGAATTTCCATGCCCTCTCCCCTTGGAGTCGGGACCTATTACTCTCCTGGCTCATCAACATGTTCACTAGCCAGGAAGCTCCACTGAGCTTGGGTTTTTATTGGGGTTCAGGCATGACTGATTAAATTATTGGCCATGTGATTAGACTTAATCTTCAGTCCCCTTCCTTCCTTGGAGGTTGAGAAGGCTGCAAGTCCCAACCCTCTAATCTTGTGGTTAGTCTTTCTGGGGACCAGCCTTCATCCTGAAGCTATCTGGGAGCCTACCATGAGTCACCTCATTAGTATAACAAAGACGCTGCTATCATTCAGGAAGTTCCAAGGATTTTTGAAGCTTTCTGCCAGGAACCTGGGACAAAGAGCAGACAAATTCTTTACTATACTACAGGTAGATCAGGAGAATTTAACAGATCTAGGCTATCTTTGCTTTAGAAGACAGTTGATAGAGTATCTTTCCACCTAGGTGGAAAATATATAGAAATATTGGCTAGATAACGGTGTAATGAGTGGAATTCACAGTTAGTTGAATAATTACATCCAAAGAGTATTAATTAATGGATTGACCTGGAGGAATAAAAATTAAATTGGGCCAAAGAAGGCATACCTATCAAGTTTCCAGATGACATAAAACTATGAGGGATAGCTAATGTTTTAGAAAACCAAATAGAAGTTCAAAAGCATTTCACATGTAAAGGCACAAAGACACGAATCTCCATAGTCATCAAGAACTCAGGCTCCTTCTCTCTCTGCTCCACCATTTTTGCGTTCCATTCCCAAGGCTACTCCATGGTCTAAGATAACTGCAGGAGCTTCAACCATAGCATTCATATTCTGGGCAGGAGGAAGAAAGAAGAAAAAGGAAAAGTGGGTACACCTCCTAGCTGCTTTAGTTTCCTTTAAAATTTCCTTCCCAGAAGTTCCCACAAACTTTCACTTATAACTCATGGGTTTGAACACTTAGCTGCAAAAGAGGCTGAGAAACATGTATATTTTTAAAATTTTTGGCTAAGCACAGTGCTGTCCTACCTCCAAAACCAACCAACAAACCAAACAAACAAATAAACAATAAACTTCGCCATCTTAAAAGTCTGAACCAGGACAAAAATTAACAAAGTGAAACTAACGATGAATAAATCATCTTGATTTTATGTTAAAGTGAGTTTAAAAATTATAACAAATCTCACTTTTAAGTATAGGTGAAAAAGTTTGCTAAATAAAATATTAGCAAATGTAATCCAGTAATGTGGTAAAGGAATAATACTTGTCAGAATAGGGGTTATTTCAAAATGCAAAGATGGTTTAATATCGAAGTCCGACTTGTCACTCCTGTGCTCAAAATTCGGGTGCATTGGTTCCTCTCTTGACTCAGGCAATTTTTTTTGTTCTTATTCTTCAAAATTAAAAGCAATGCTGCAATCAGTGTGCAGACAGTGCTGTGATAAACATCTCTGTACATCTTCTGGGACAAGTCATAATTATAATTCTTGAAAATGGACTTGGTAGGCTAAAGTGCAGGCATATTTTACATTTTGTTAAATCTGACAAGTTGCCCTTTAAGAAGACAGTGTTAATTCATAATTTCTGGCAATGTGTAGAGTTCCTGTTTTTTCATAACTTTGCCTAACACTGGTTATTATCATATTTAAAAAAAAACCCTTTGATAATGAGATAATGGAAGAAACATAGTACTTCATTGTAGTTTTAATTAATATTTCTTTATAAGTAAAATTATCATCTTTCCAAGTCCTATTGGCTCTTCTTTTTCTCTTTCATATATTGCATTTTCTTGTCCTTTTTCATCTTTCCCTTGCTGATTTGGAGAAATACTTTCTACATTAAAGATACTTTTCCCAGTTTATTTATCTTTTAACATTGTTTTTAGTGACTTTTTCCATAGGGAAGTTTAAAAATTTTTAGTTTTTAATTTATTCCATTTTTTTTCTTTATAGCTTTTAGTCTTAGTGTCATGTTACAAAACATCTTCCCTACAATCAGATTAGAATACCTCTTCTTCTATTTTCTTCTAGTATCCTTTTTTTATTATTATTTAAATGTTTAATCCATTTTCGTTTTGCTTTTGTGAATGGTATGAGATGCATATATGATTTTTTCCCTCTTGACATAATTTTCCTAACACTTATAGAAATGCTATCTTTATAATATATTGAATTTTCATTTATATCCAGTAATAATTATGTCATAAACTTGTAGGACCTATATGAAATAATTGTAAAAGTTAACTGAAAAGCAATTAATAAAACTTGGATAAATGGAGTTTACCATATTTCTAAATCAGAAGGATCAATCGTAGGTTCCTATTATTCCCAAATTCGTATCTAAGTTTAATACCACTCCAAATAAAAGCTCAATAAAGTTTTTTTGGAACTTTACAAAGTGATTTGAAATTTAACCTGAAAGAGGTAACCAACCAAGAAGAACCAGGCATAAGAAGCATTGTGAAGGGAATTTGCCTTACAGGATATCGAAATACATTATAAAGGTGGAATAAATAAACTAGCAAGGGGAGCTGTGCAAAAAGAGACAGATAAATAGACAGAATAAAAAGCTAAGAAATGGACTCTAGTAATTAGTAATTGATAAAAGAGAATTTCAAGCCAGTGAGGAAAATACACAGGAAGAGTTGACTGGAACATTATAATCCAGTAATTTGCTAAAAATGTAGTTAGATCTTTATACCATACTCATGGATAGCTTAGAGAGTTAAATGTAAAACAGAAAACAACAACAAACTAGAAAAAAGCTGTAGATGTGTGTATTTGGTTTTGTAGAAGATACAGTCTTTCTAAACAGTCAGATAAAAGAAAAAAAAATCACAAAAGAAAATTTTCATATATTGCATTATACGAAATAAAACTTCCAAACATCAAAACCCCATAAGCACAAATACAAAACAGATTACCAGCTGTGAAAATATTCTTAATATAAAAAGATGAATAATAAATAGATGCCTAACCAATAGAAAAATGGGCAAAAGATGTGCCAAAGCAATATAAGAAAAAGAAAGATAAGTAACCAATAAACATGAAAATGTTTTCCTTGCTACTAATCAAAGGAATTCAAATTAATACAATAGAAGATAACATTTTTTACCTATTTTTGCAAAGGTTTAAAAAAATGATAATGGCCATTGTTGGCAAGGGCCAGGTGAAACAAGCATTTGTATGTTTCTCATGAGAATATAAATTGTTTCAAGCTTCCTGGAGGACAGTATAGCAATATGTATCAAAAGTTTTAAATATGTTTTCCTATTTCTATTTTTAGCAAATAATTTCAAAGAAATAATCAAACATATATTTAGGATATATATGTTGCTATATGAATTGCTTACTGTGGTATTATTTTTTAAATTTATTATAAAATATTTAAAAGATCCAAAAACATGAAGATTAATGCAGTAACACCCATGTACCTGACATCCAGCATAAGAAATAAAGCATTATCGATAGAGTTGAAACCCTTTATTCATCCTGCCCCCAATGCCTTCAGCCCCCATCATCTCCAGAGGTCATTGTGGTGTTTATAATTATGATGTGGCATTATTTAATTATAAACTTCCTATATTTCCAAGCTTGAGGAAATTGGTTAAATACATTTTAATACCTTTAGGTGGTGAAATATTATTTATTAAAATAATGAATTAAAATTTATTTGTATTATTACACATATAATACATACACATTATTGGACATTTAGAAAAATAGTGTCAAAATAAAACAAAACTATAAAATCACCACTAATTCCATCACTGTTGTGGTGTGTGTCGTGTCATCTAACCTTTTTTAATATAGTTACATGTTGTTTAAAAATTAAATCACACTATATATACAGTTTTATAATTTGCTTCTCTTAGCAATCATCAATAAAATTTTCTCATTTTATAAAATATTCTTTAAAAATAATTTATCAGCTGCATGGTATTTCATTGTATAGGTGAGTATTTACTCTGTTTTTTAATAATTTTGTATTATTCCAATTTTCCAGTAATAAGTGAAACTGCAGTAAATTTCTTTGGAGCTAAATCTTTGCCATACAACAATAGTTATTTATTAGGGAAATTCCTAGAAGTGGAATTTTTTGGTTTAAGATTCTAAATGAAAACAATCACTCTTTAGGAGAATATTTAGTGATGTGATACATTGCTAAGTAAAAAAGTAGACTACAAAATAATATATACAGTATGTTTGCAAATGTTAAAAGATATATGTAAAGTGAAGAAGCTAAAAGGAAATACAGTATATTAAAATGTTAACAAAGTATCTCTGGGCAGGCGGATAATAAGTTATTTTTATTTGCATCTTTATGTTTTTCTGTGTTGTCCAGTTTTTCTACAGTGAGCATATATTACCTTATCAACCAAAAACAAAATAATAGTTTTTAAAATGATTGAATAAATACTGAAAAATTGCACAAGTAGAAGGTCTGGGTAATAATAGCTTCACAACTGTCCTTGTGAGAAAGACCTGGGGGTCATAGTGAACCACAAGCTCAAAGTGAACAAGATATTAAAGCTATTTAAGAATAAAATGCCATGTTACATGGTCTAGCACAAAGCAAAATAATAGTCCTTCCACAGTCTAAGTCCGTGGGACTACAACTGCTACACTGTACTCTGTAGAGATGATATGGTGTGTTCTGATAAGTGGCACTAGGTTGTTAAAAGGGGTCGGAAGCTGGTACAAATTACTGGGCCCAGCCATCCAGAAAGGCACCAGGGGCTGATTATATTGTATATCAACACAAATCCACCATTGCTGGGGATGCCTGAAAACAATTCTTTTTTTCATGGGGGTTCTAACCTGTTTCTTGGCAGGTTGCTCTTTTGAGAATGGAAGTAACTAGGAGTCTGAACCATAGTGTTGAAGGAGGAATGGTAAACTCAAGTTGAATCAAGGCCAGCATTTAACTCCAAAGGAATACAGTCTGGGGAATGGGGCATTCAGGCTTTCAAGGGGATGACTAGAGAGAGGCAGTGATGCTCCAGTCTGTACCACGACCGTAGCTGACACGCTGTTTTTGGAACAGCCATGGGGAGAGGGCTCAATCCTTGGCAAGAGCAGGTTAAATTTTCAGAGAACGGCAGGAGTCTGGTCCTGTAGTCACAAGATGGAACCCAGGCTGGCTTACACTCAGCAAAAATGCCCGTGCCCGGGACCCATCCCAGTGTCATTGTGTCATTGTCACAACCAAGATGGCAAGATGTGTAAAATGTCTGTATTTCTACTAAATTAAATTTTTATCTTGAATCACCATTCTACCTAGTGGCAGAAAACTTAATCTGGTTAATTGTTGTTTACTTGATCGCCTCAATATTGTTTTACTCACTTCGGGTCTATTCTCAGACAACTTGGAACCTCTCCCATGCCCCGTGGTGAGGACTGCCTGGTCTGTCCAGTCCTTCTCCCTGGGACACAGTCTTGCCCTGTTAGCAGCCTTGTGGTTGGCATTCACTTGCCAGGCTCTAGGGTCATAACTGCTCCCTGAATTCCTCACCCCTTGTTCTGCCTGATGATGGTTACTCTGCTCTGACCACCTATCCAAAGTCAGTCGGTTGGCCAAATCCCCCAGAAAGCACCTCATCCTGGATGTCAGATCCCAGCTGGATCCTGATTCCCTCACCTCCATATCTTCTCTGGGTGGGCTCTAGTAAACCAACAGTCTTCTTTTACAGTAACAATTGTCCTATTGCTGTCTTATTCTTATACAATAGAACAGAATTGATATTTTATGCTATACTGAGCAAAACTACAAAATCTGATTTGCTCCCTTGATTTCACCACGTTCAGTAACATAATTGCACAAAGAGTTGGATAGAAATAGGATTTCTTCATCCATCCTCTCTTGAAGTGATTTGCGTTATTTTGAAGCAAAAGGAAAGGTAGAATGTAAAATTGGGCCATCCTTCTGGTATGGTTATCACGCACAAGAAAATCCAGAAATACATGCAAAATGAAGCCACCTCAGAAGTGGCAAATATCAAATTCTTTAAGGAGCAGACAAACTATGGGAACAGATGGGCAAACCAAAGACTTACCGAGTTTATCAACCTTTCAAATAAGCTAACCACATTAATGGCAGATGTGATTTGTGTCACATTAGAAGAGGGTGAGCTGACCAGGAGCGTATCTCAAAGATCAGTGAGAGTTATTTTAATGGAGGGAGAAAGATCTGGCATGAAAAAAATAGGCAATTGATACTATCACTTCTTTAGTAGCATTTGTTGACAATATTAGAGAGGAAGACATACACAAAGAGAAAGAGAGAGGGATGAGAGAGAAAGAGAGAGAGAGATCCTTAAATAATGCCTGCCCATAGTAGAGGCTCAATATTTGTTGAATGGACACAGTGGGTTAGTTTAAACTCCCAATGCTCCAAATGGAATTTACAGAAAAGTCCTCTCTTAAAGATGTTAAATTCATTTAAACAGATCTTTCTTTGAAAGGGAACCTCTTTTATGCATGTGGGAACTTCTTAGGTCATATTTGCAGGCCTGGTCCTCGCTGGGATACACTCACTGGCCAAACTTGATGCTTGTGATTGGTGTCTGTTCTGATTGGTTGATGCCCCTGTAGTACTGACCGCTGACTACTGCATTGTGACTAGCATCTCTGCCTCTGTATCAACCAAAAGAGGTCTCTGCTGCAGAGGCCCAGTGAATCAATGGGGAAGGGATGGATGTTGAATTGATGGTATTGGAAAAACTGCCTAGCTATTTGGGGAAAAAAAATCAGATCCTCACCACAGAACAGTAAATTACAGAAGCAATAAAAAGTTAAATGAAAAAAAAATTTAATCCATTATAAAAAATAGAAGTAGAAAAAATTAGTGAAGATCAGATTTTCTATAGAGCAACAGAAAACAAAGGAAGCAATCATCAAGAAATGCTTGATACATTTATCTAAGTTCAAATTTTAAATTTTATATATAAAAAATCATGAACAAAATTAAAAAGCAAAGAGTAAAATGGGGAAAAACCATTTGCCACAATTACAAAAAAGGACTGATATAAAGGGTTTATATAAATAGATTAAAAAAGCATTAAGGCCTCAACAGAAAAATGGGCAAAGGACATTAATAGGTAATTCACAAAAGAGGAAATGGCTAATGAACATCTGAAAAAGCTGTTTAATGACAGTAGTCCCAAATAAATACAAATAAAATGACAAAATCTTTTTTTTTTTAACCTATCAAATTAGAAAAGATTTTTTTGGCAATGATATTCATCACTACGAGGGACATTAGGAGAGAGCAGCATTCTTCATGTATTGCTGCTAGGACTGAAAATTGCTACAACTACTCCTAAAAATCAATTTGGCCATATATTTCAAAAGCCTTAAAAAAGATTTATATATATGGGTCTCGTAGTTCTAATTATAGAAGTCTGTCCTACAAAAGAATCTTAAACTCAGAGATTTATGCACACAGATTTTCATTTTAGCATAATTTACAATAGCGAAACCCAGAATCCACAACCATTCACCAAGAGAGAATTGTGTTATATCGGTATGATGCAAAATTAGACAGTCATTAAAAATGAAGTAACAAATAATTTTTAGTGACAAAGGGGAAAATACATATAAAAAGCGGAATGCAAAATTTTATACACAATAGGTTCAAACCAAGGTTAAAAAAAGACAGAAAGGTAAAAAGGATGGAAGGAAATAAACATATTAACAGTGGTTAACTCAGTGGTGGGAATAAAGTTGTTCTTGGTTTCTTTTTTATATTTTATTCTCTCATTTTATACTTATACTAAGTTGTCTACAATGAGCATGTGCTACTTTCATAATCAGAAAAGAAATCATTATTTCAAAAGAAAATCTCTATAATTAATCTAGATTTTACCTGGCAGAAAACACCAAAGGAAACCATACTGGTGAATTGTTTCCTAATACTTTTTAAAGCAGAATTTTACATTTCTATTCAAACAAAAGCCCCACAGCAATAACATTTTGGGGGCAGAGCAGTAGTAAATAATAACAAGGCCAAAATTGTGCATCTTTACTTTTGTTTAAAAAAAATGGTTAAAATATCCGTGTTTAAAAACACTGAAGAATAAAGTTCCCTTAGCAGCTCAAGGTTTAAGTAAGAACACAAACATTTCTGTCTTATGTCATCATTACTAACTAGTTTAAAAATTATACGAGGGCATTTTGCTTTAGCCTTCATTTCTTGCAGTTTCTGAAAGTATTGTTGTTTGATCTCAAGATCAAGAGGATTTAGGGCGTGGGGATAACTTGCTCCATCTTGCTTTCCATCTTCATTCTCCTCCACCTCCTCAGACCGTCATGACTTTCTGCTATAGCTGTCTGTCCTCTCCCGGGAGCCAGAGTAGATGCACACACTAGGAAGAACCCGTGTCTTTCCCCCAGAGCCAGCCCCAGGCAAAATTATCGCAGAGCTGAAGTTAGTGGCACTTCCTTTTCACCAGCCCTGCGCCTGGTGCATTCCCACCCTTTAAAAATCTGCTCTCACATCTTTAATCACACAAGCGACACTAACACTTTCGAGCATCTACTATACACCAGACATTGTGTTAAGGGCTTTCACCCATACTATTTTATTTTATCCTCACAACAACCTTGCAAATGTTTATTTGCTTCATTTTACAGATGAGGATGCTGAAGCCCAGAGAGGTTAAGAAAGTTGCCTATGGTCACACAGCTTGCCCTAGCTGACCCAGCTCAAATTCACAGCCAGAGCTATCTGATTTGAAAGCTGTGCTTATTCTCAGTGGGTGGGGCCAATACTTTGGACCATCAGGACCCTTTCCATGCCTTTTAAACTCAGTCACACAGATAGTTTATCTATATTCCAACTAAAATTCAAACTATTCTTAAATTTGAAAGTCTAAAACTTTTCAGTTTTCTCCACAAATAAGAGAAATTTCTTGAAGAATAAGGGCATGTGCCTAATTATATCTAGCAGGTTTATCAGTTGAAAAGAACATCACTAAATGAATTTGGGCACCATTCAGTTTTCTGAAATTGTCAACCTTTCCTGAAACCACATAATAGATAACAAGGAAATTCACAGGCTTGTCTTTCTGTGAGTTTAACATCATTTTCCCACTAATCTAAAGATCCTCCCAGAAGGTAATTAATTTCCCAGATTCCCTCTGTAACTAATCCAGATTTAAAAACACGACTTCTCAAGGAATTTTTTACCCCTTAATCAATTCTAATTCTGCGCCTAACTAGCTATCTGCCCTCAGGCAATTTACTTTGGGCCTCTGAGCCACAGGTTTCTTTTCTGTAAAAGGAGGATTCGATTAAAAGGTTGAAAATCGTACCTTTTTCCTAAGGTTGTGGGGAGAATTAAATGAGATAATGCAAGCAGAGTTTCTGATACACGGGGTGGGGGGGGGGGCTCAGGATGAGTACTTCCTGATTCTACTCCTCCCTCCTCTTTGCAAATTGGTATTTTTTCTATGTAAAGGTCACTGTGTCCTCCTAGGGTTTTCTTGACCTTTTCCTCTAGGACACGAAATAATTCCTATTCCTTAACTCTTTTCTAAGAGACCTTGTTTTCTGATCATGTATTTATTGCAACTTCATTCCATCATTTTAAAAACAAGACCTAACAGAGTTTGGATAAAGCAGTAACAAATCTCTTTTCCATCTCCCTTTCCACTTACCGCCCCCCCCCAAAAAAAACCCTCCCCCAAAACAATAACAAAAAGCTGAGTGAGAGAGAAACAATGCCCCCAGAATTATCAATTAAATTATCTTCCTTCAGTGGTCAAAGAAAGAGTATTTGTCAAGAGGGTAACTTAAAAGTAGGAAAAAAAGAGGCTTTCCCTAACCAACATCCTATTGTTCATCATCCATCAGCAGCGGCGTTGGAGTCCCTTCTCTACTCAAGGGCGAGCAGCTGTGGGGCGTTTAACACCTGGCCAGGCTCGTGTGAAAGCCTGGCCAATACCTAAGATCTTGGATCACAGAAACGTTTATGGTGAATATGATACAATGTGCTGCGGGAACGGAATATTTCCTACCCAGTTATATTTAGTGGAAATGCTTTTGCTGCTGTGGTTATAAGGAATTATTCTTGGTGGTTACAACCAAAGAATTAGGGGGCTGGAATCCTACAGCTGGAAGGAGAGCTGAAGCACCCACTTATGACTTAAATCTTAAAGAATATGAATTCTGTGTTCAGAAAACTTCCCCACACTCTCCTGTTAAGTACATCCACTGATTTAGAAAACGCCAGGGGCCCTGGAAGTGTGATGTTTCTGATGGATCTTTTTTTTTTTTTTAATTTGCTCAGGGCTCCAGACAGTTGGTGCTTAAGTGTCTATAATTTAAAGTTTTACACATCTTCCTTGGGCTGTCATATGTCTACCTATCCTGTCCAGGACATCTCCCTAAATAATCTCTGAGTGGAGAATGACGATGTTCTCCTAGGAGATTTATCCGAGAGTGAACGTGCGTCGGGCGGTTTAAATTCCATGGCTCAGATTTCGTTCCCTGCAGGTCAGATGGTGCGGCCGGCGTGCCCGAGTGATAACGCGCAGCTGTCCCCACGAGAGGCAGGGAGCATAGGTGCTCGGTATCCCGCCACCAAGTCGCAGGGAAACTCTGCCGCACTATGTGAGTCCCAAGCATCTTAACCTCGGATGCTCGAACCCTGTGGGCAAAAAAAGTCTGAACCACGCACAGGGCTATTGTCACGATTAAACCCCCTCTGTCCCACTGTGGCCGGCCCTCCATTCACGCCAACGAAGTGGCATGAATTTGCACGTCGCTGCCTAAGCCTCCGCTCGCTACATCTTGTCTAACATTCCGCGCAATCTGGACCGGGTCGGCGGCGGCGGCTGGGTCTGAGCCCGTCCCTCGCGAGCAGGGGGCGTCCCTGTCCCCACGCGGGCGGCGGTGCCCCCCGTGCGCCCCGCGCCCTCCGGGAGCGCCGCTGCCTCTGTCCCGGGCCGAGCGCGCCGCGATCTTTCTGCGAGTCGGGCTCCGCGCGCTCCCCGCCGTGGCCGCGCGGCCCGGAGCGCCCTCCAGCCCCGCCTCGCGTCCGCGGGAACCCGGCGCCCGGGCAGCCCCGCCCGGATGCGGCCGCGAGACGCTGTCGCCGCCGGCCTTGCCACGCGGTGCCTCCGCCCGGGCGCCGAGCAGCGGCTGCCTCGCCCGGCCTCGTGGCGGATCGTGCTGCAGCGCGACGCGGGGGACCTAAAGGCGCCGTCTGCTCGGCCGGCCCCGCGGCTTCCCTGCGGTCCAGACGCCCACCCAGGAGAAATCCGCATTTGATGGGACAGTTGATCAATCCCAGCGTTTCCCTCGGGTGTTTAGCTCCTTCAGTTTTTAATTATTCTACATTCCCTTGTGATTTGTCTCTCTCTTTAGGGTTGCGGCTGCCTCCAAGTTTAGACTTGAAATGTTCAAAAACATTATTCACAGTCTTCTAAGGAGGGATAGATGGGGATGGGGACCTGGATACTCAATGGGTTTTTAATTTATCTGCAAAAATCGTTTGCGTGACTCAGGCTCTTAATTTTCCTCTCTGACCCTCAACTACTTCATCTATAAAATAAAATTTAAAGCAAGTTTATCTCACCTGCCTTAAAGTAGAGAGTTGGTCGGATGACCTCATGAAGTATTTTCAGGGCTAGAATCTCTATGATTTTGTGATCTGTGGATTTGAAATTAAAATTAGAAATATATCATTTCTTTAAAGGAACAAGTGAAGAGCATTATCTGTGAATCAAGTAACAGAAGCAGGGAGTCTTTTTCTCTTCCTCTTACTGGTTGGGGCAGGTTTGGGGTCTCCACACTGGGAATGTCAGTGTCTCAAACACATAATTAGGAAGTCAGATATGTGAGTTAGCTAGTCTTTTAGGATTCTTTGAGCTGTTGATTCTCTCCACTAATATTGATAATACAAAATTAATTATATATTTTAAGTTTCTCCTTCTCGTCTCATGTTTTCAATCCTGGAGAGAGAAAGACAGAGAGAGAGAGAGAAAGAGAGAGAGAGGGAGAGAGAGAGAGGAAGAGAGAGAGAGAGGAAGAGAGAGAGAGAGGAAGAGAGAGAAGTGACTAGTTCTCTTCTTTAAAATACAAAAAAATCAATCCCATTGATCACTGTGGAAAAATAAAGACCCAAATCCCCTCCATTACGCTCCGTTGTGATTAAAATTGGAGTGTTCTGAAAAATGCCATTTCAAATTGTAAGGAAGCAGAATCAGTCTCTCTCTCTGTCTTTTTCTGTCTCTGTCTCTCTTTTCTTTTAGGGAGACACAGGGGCATTTTAGGGACATGCCCTTATGTCTTTGATCCAGGATTTTTAAGAGGCCACATCTTAAAGCCAGCTGAGCTGGCTGAATGCTGACTTTAGGTGTGCCCAATATGGGGAATGTAGTGCAGTCTTCAAAAAGAATCCGGAGTATTTTTACAGGATGAATTACCTGTGTTTACCTTAGTGAATCATGTCATAGATGTTGTTTTGACCCACCCTTTCTCTGGCATACAGGAGCCGACCTTCCTAGAGGGGGAGAAAAAGAAGGAAGATGTGTGAGCTCCCCCTGGTGCTCTCCTGCATTCAGGCCGACTGAAAGGAATTGCAAGGAAACACGTCTACACAAGCGTAAGGAAAAAGAAATATCTGGGTTATTTCCTTTTAAAACGCCCACTTCCATGCTGATGCGCAGAGCGTTTCCCATCAAGGTCTCCAGGCTGTGGGCCTGGATTCTGTATGTCATCTTGCCAGTGTAGACCTGGCTTTGTTAGCTAGTGTCATTTCTGTCAAGAGTTGGAGGAGGAATCCTTGCCTTGTCAGGGAACTTGTTTACAAAGCAAAATCTGAAGTGGGATTTGGCAGCTGCCTTGTGGATGAGATTACCCTTGGAATCAAATTGGATTACTTTTTGTCCAGAATTGTTCTCTCTGTTAGTCTCCAGTTATTCCTTTGACTGAAGGAGTTTCACACTTCTCTTTGTGCATGTAGATATCACAAAGCTCTAGCATGAGCCAACTCGACCAGTGGGGCCTTGAATTCTAGACCGTGTCTCCTATCCCAATAATAGCCTACATTCTTATATGGCCCCTTTAACGCTTGGGGGCAGAGGCCTCTGTAAAGGCTGTGGGGGAAATTCCATGTAGTCTACTGGATGAATTCATTACAGTGCCCTTCAACAATTTATCAACGTGTATTTAGTTAGTCCCGCTATTGGTCCACATGGTGGGGAGCATAAAAGACATATGAAACGTAATTCCTGCCGAGACCTGGTCAAATCAGCTGAGGGACAGACGTCAGTGTTCGTTATCATAGATGGGTCAATATTATCATGGTTTTTTCACTTCATAAGTAAATGCAGAGCTCTTGTTTTGTTAGTTTTGTGTGTGTGATTTTGGTTGAGTGGAAATCTTGCAAAGCCAAAAATGGATCTGAAGAGCCCAGCTCTTCTGCTGGTTCCTGGGGAACTCCTTTCACTCTGAATTTAATCACAGAGTGCTGAGGCCCACTCAGAAGACCACGGCAAGTTTTAATTAATCTCGTTCATGATCTCAAATTCATTCTGCACTCTGGTTTTTGTTTGTCCCGACACAGCATACTCGTTCTCCCTCTGCCTCTTTGCTGTGCCATTCTGCCCGTCTGCACTGCTCTCCTCTCTGCCACCCCAGCTGTCCAGTGTCTACAATTCACTATGTCTAGGGTGAGGCTCGCCTCTTTGCTGACAGTTCTCACCTGCACAAATTGCTCCCTTTTCTACTTCTTTTTGCACTTATCGTTTGCACCCCACAATGAGCTCCTCGCACAGAGAGCCCCTGTGCTCTGATTTATAAAACCCGTGTGCATATGTCACCTCTGGCTCTAACTGGAGGCTCTATGGAGAAGGACTGATGGCTTTTGTTTCTTCTGTATCTTCACACTGCCAAAGTGTGCTGATATCTTTAAACAGGGCTCTGTTACTAATTAGTCAATTGAAATAATAATCCCGAGGGTTTTTTTTAATCTCAAAAATTTTTTCAGTCCCATGTCTCTTAAATGAAAAATTGTCAAATTAAGGAGCCATTTCCAGGATTTTAATTTATGTATTAGTTGTGCTTTGCCTCCACCTCAAAAGGATTTAAGGTGGGCTTAAAATATTATGAAAACTAGACAAGATTATTAATGCCATCCCTGCAAGCTCTAAATCGTATAGTTCCAGATCCCAGTTTAAACAATGGAGAGATTTTTTAAAAGATAAAAGGTGTGCTTTATAATATCTCTCATTATCGTGTTAAGAGAAAATCACAGATAAAAAAGTTCAGAAATATTTTTGCGTCTTCCTAGCATATCACACGCACACACACATACATATACACTCACACTAGAACTGTACTGGCAGTGAACATGGGTTGTTTAAAGTATAGCTATTCAACTGTCATATAAAGTGAAATCTATATTTTCTCTCCCTATATGACTATATATTTAACATCTCTATGCATATGTGTGTGCATACATATGTATATGTTATATACACACACTCCACATTATTATTTCAAAGGGGATTTTGCTCCTTCTGGCTACCAGCAATAACTAGTCAATATTTACACTCTTGAATATCGATGATATCGTGCATACACAGGAAAGCTGTGGAAAACATCTCCATTTTCAAACAGAGTTTTAATTATTTGTAAAGACTTCAATTGTTCACTATCTAATGTCATGGATTGGTCTTCACAGTGTGAAGTGCAACTGTCCAGAATCCCCACAGTATTATAAATAGGCTTCTAAAGCCGGGTTGATTGATGTTTGGCATAAAACGCTATTCCTCTGAGCACATATATTCCTTCTGTTCACCATTTTCATAGAAAAATACCAGGGCTGATTTTTTATTCAAATCTCCAATTTATGCAAGGTTTAAACTACTAAATACTTAAAGCCTTTTTCAGATCTTTTCCCCCTTTTCTGTTAGGTAGGTAACTAAATCTTTTGCTTCAACACAAATAAGAATTGGAGATTTAGGAGATTCCTGTGGGGGAGAGAAAGAGTTTATTAATTATATTGAGAATCAAATAATATGCTTCTTTGACACTAATGTTCCATCTTTCTCCACCCCAAGTATCCTATGGGACAACTTTAAAGCCTTTATCAGGGTCTAGATTACTGCATTTATGGTTCCTTAGAAGAAGGAATTTAATGAATGGTATTCTGAGTTGAAGAGAGAGTTTGAGATGTTTTAAGATTTAAGCTGCAACAGTGAATGATTTTTTTCAAAGTCTGTCCCAGGGTTTGTAATATAAAACATCAAAAAAATAAGCACAATAATGTACATTTTCATGAGTTTTAATAAATTGTTAACACTGATGAAATTTAAATTTTTCCTTCACGGCACTTATCTGCATTTGACAGAGTCCTATAGGAAACTTTAAGTACCCGTTTAAAGCAATTTACAAGATATCGTAGAGATTCCCAGCAATAAAGAATGATTAATGATCTTCTTGAAAATTTTTATACTGACAATATTAAATCAAGTGGCTTATCCGCATTGAGCTGGTTTTGGCTAGTGTCTGTCTTGGTAGCTTTGTCAAGTGTGCGCATTTACTTTATAGGCTCTATACTAGAAAAAAATTCTACTTGAATACAATTCTGAAACTACCCTTACCTGATGGATAGAAAAATAGTTAATATTTAGTGAATACTTATTACATCCGAGACACTGCACAAGGCACATTCTGTGTATTATTGCACTGGGTTTTCATAGCTTCTGTATGGAAGAAGATACGTTATTGTCACTCTTTTAAGGATGAGAAATTTGAGGCTTGCAGAGTTAAAGTGATTTGCCCAAAGTTTCCTTCTGTCTTAATCAGTTTGGGCTGCTATAAAAAAATACCATAGCCTGGGTGGCTTATAAACAACAAAAATTTATTTCTCACGGTTCTGGAGGCTGGGAAGTCCAACATCAAGGTGCCAGCAGATTCAGTGTCTGGTGAGAGTCCACTCTCTGGTTCATAGACAGTGCTTCTAGCTGTAACCTTGTATGATATAGTGGGAAAGGGAACTTTCTCAGCTGCTTTTATAAGGGCACTAATCCCATTCCTGAGGACCTAATCACTTTTCAAAGGCCTCACCTCCTAGTACCATCACACTGGGGTTAGGTTTCAATAAATGAATTTTGGAGGGACAAAAGCATTCAGGCCATAGCACCTGCCTAGTAAAGAGTGAAGGTAGGGACTGAACTACAGCAGTGTGACTCTGCTATCCACTACCTGTAAAGGGCCAGATAGTAAATATTTTAGGCTTTGCAGGCCATATGGTCTCTGTCACAACTACTCAACTCTGCTGTTGGAGTGACAAAGCAGTCATAGATAATATGTGGATGAATTCTGTGGCTGTTGCAAAAGAGCTTTATTTAATAAAAAACAGGTGGTGGGCCGGATTTGCCCTATAGGCGGTGGGCTATGGGTGGAAGACTATAATTTGCTGACCCCTGCGCTATCCGATTCTTCCTGCCTCCTCAGTGCAAAGAAAATCCACTAAGTGCCCACGACCTTGGATCAGGCAGGTCTCCATGCTGGGTCAGTCTTCTGAGTAGGAAAGACCAGTGGGAACTGAGGGCCTCAGGAACTACCCCCCACGCTGGCATTTGACCCTAAACATCATTGTTGGAGACTTTGGAAGGCTCCACTTAGAATATACTGTACTTGTAGGAGTGGGGCCTTGAATTAACTCTTGAGTTCTCGTTACTGCATTGTGAATTAGAAGTACTATAGTGAAGTTGCAGTCCATGTCTGCTGAATTTCTAGTGTCCTGAAGGCCCCTTAACCTCACCTACAAAACAGCCTTATTTCATTCTCTAGGGATTATTGGAGCCCCAAGTTGCTCTGAATGCAGACCCTGTTTTGTTTAATTGGACTTTTAACCTGTTCCCCCTGATCAGGCTGGGCTGATCTTGTGGCTGGGCTGGTGACTCACTGTTTTTCTAGTGCACTTAGCCCTAAAGCTATGCCTTATCCTTTTAAGTCTTTAAACCCAATAGTGGCTTGGAGGTTAAGTGTGCGCGCTCCACTACTGGCGACCTGGGTTCGGATCCCAGGTGCGCACCGACGCACCGCTTGTTGGGCAATGCTGAGGCGGCGTCCCACATACAGCAACTAGAGGGATGTGCAACTGTGATGTGCAGCTATCTGCTGGGGCTTTGGGGAGAAAAAGGGGAAAAAAAGGAGGAGGGTTGGCAGTGGATGTTAGCTCAGGGCCAGTCTTCCTCAGCAAAAAAAAGAGGAGCATTGGCATGGATGTTAGCTCAGGGCTGATCTTCCTCACAGAAAAAAAAAAGAAAAACAAAAACCCGATAGCCCAAGGACTAGGTCCTACCCACCTATTGGCCCGCTTCTCTGGTGCCAGCTACCTCTCTGGAATTCTACTGTCACCTCTTCCTAGATCCTCCATTACTATAGTTCATCCATGACCATGTGTTAGAAAGTAGATACTATCTCTCCCTGCCAATGCCAGATCCATTGTCCTCCCCATCAGATGCTGTATTCTGCAGGACAAATTGAACTTCGTAGCCACTAAAACTTATCAGTGGCTGCATGGCTGCCTCAGTGGACAGACCAAGGTCTAGTCCTGGATCCTGTCAGCCGGCTCTGTCTAATGGCAGATTATCTGCTCATGCTTGGCCATGGGGCAGGGATAGCTATTCTCCTACCCTACAGCTTTGCCAAGAGTGAGACATTTCCTTTCTGTGATACTCAAAAGCTAAGTAATATGACCATAGAGTATATTTATTACGAGAAAGTTACATAAGGATTTGGCCTTACATTTCTCTGAAATAGCAAGTTGATGGGAACACAGTCTTGGCCTGATTGGCCAAATTACAGACACAATTGAGTAATAGAAAAACCAACATGATAGTTGATAAGAAGGATTAAGATTAAACTTCAGATATCATACAACTAACTATGTTCTCTCTCCTCTTTCCACTCAAACATCTTTGTTTAAAACTCCATTCTTATCATAAATCTCAGTGATGATTTTTGTATTGAAGAACTAAGTGGAATTTTTAACTAGGAAGAAAATTCACCGGTGTAGGATTTAATCCTTGAAATCAATCAACAAGTCTTTTAAAGTCCTTTAAATCATCATGAGATGAAAGGGCTCTTTGGGTTCAAAGCCAAAGGAGTAATCCCTTGTCTTGTGTGTGACCGAAAAGAATGATTGTAAGCAGTGATCCCTGCTCTTAAGTAGATTATAGTGTCATTGCAGAGATAAAATTAAGCCATAAGAGACAATCAGAACAACTAAACAGTATAGCATTCATAGTCTACGAGTTTAGAGTAGAGAAGGACGATTGAGCACTGGAGTAAGTGCTTTGCAGAGATGGTTGGGTTCAAGGTAATTGATATCAGGGAGCCACTGATGGTTTTATATGAGGGAATGACTTGAATATGGGTTCCTTGAGGTTAGAGGTGTCAATCTCTTTGGTAGCTCAAGAGTGGGGCACCCAGTAGGTGCCTGAGAAAAGTTTATTTAGTATGAAAATGGAATTTCAGTGGCGCAGGTTATGTGTTGGAGAAATTGGAATCAGGAAAAAGAGATGGTAATCTCTTCGATGACCAGAAATATGCTTGATTGTTTTTGCCAGCAAAGACCTGTAATAGCTAGCAGTACTTGCTAAGTTCTCAAGATGTATTCAGTGAATTCAACAAACTAGGCCTGGACATCAATCAGCAAGTTTTGCAAATCTTTTTAATACTCCAAAAAACGTGGGCTCTGAATTTAATGCAAAGAAATAGATCCTCTTTCTTGAATGAAGCCAAGAAATGATTGTAGGCTCAACTTTCGAGGGAAGTAGCATGGCAGAAAAACTCATGGGCATGGAAGTCAGACAGATCACAGTAAGTAACTTGGCCACACCAGTTGTTTGCATGTTATCAGCCAGGAGACCTTTGGTAATGTTGTTGTGCTGTGCCTCAGTTCTGTCCCTTGAAAAATAGGGATAATGATGTCTAGCCAGATGGATTGTCGTAAAGATTAGCATTTATAAAACATCAGGACAGACTCGGGTTCAGGGTAGACCATTCATCGGTGCTCTTTTCACTTTCCTTTCTCCTCCTACAGAGTTGAATTGAATGAGAGCCTGGACTCAGGTGAAGCCAGGGTGTCCTGGCTTGTACTGAAGGTTCTGGGCCACAAGACTGGAGGACCATGGGGTAATAAGCACCAGCACTGTGGATGCCATCAGTGTGCTGGTCAGAATGCTAGTGCTGAGCGTGAGGGAACTCTGCTGGTGAGTGCAGACAGAAAACCTTTGAGCACTGAGTTAGCCTTGCAGAATATCCATTGTTACAGCTCAAGAGGCAAAAGAAAAGAAGGCAATAGCCAAAAAAAAAAAAAAAAAAGATAAGAAAAAAATCATCATTTTACATGCAATGGAAGGCAAAAGAGATTAGTATTGTTGATCAATAATAATAATATGTAAGTACTTTAGATTTTTGCGAAGTTATTTTGTTTTATGTACACTGGCATGTTAACTAGTAAAAATAGGTCTTAATGAAAGCTTTAAGTGAGCCAGCTGTGTTCAGCTAAAAAGGAATTCTTTTTCTTCCTCATGTGAACAAGAGGAGTGGTCTGTTTAATTAAGGAGAAAAGTATTGGGTGTGATTTTGTTTCTGCAATGGTAGAAGCAAGTTTACCAAAGAATTGAAAGTTGATGCCTCGGTACTAGAAGCAGAGGTTTCTAGAACTTGGATATTTTCCGTAGGCGCTTCCGTTCAACAGCTACCAGCTGTTCTCATAGGCAACAGTATATGGAATAATTGACTGAAGTTGAGGTAGAGGCTGTTGCTCCACAGATCCCACCTTTTGGCTTCTGGCTTCTCCCTTTGTTCTCCCTCCCAGCCCTTGCCCTGGGCGCATAGTTGTACTGAGAAAGTTTTTGTTGCGGCAGCACTTAAGTCCCTTGGGTGCGCTCTGTGTTGGTTCACTCTTGGCTGGTGTGGCCTCGTCCTGGAAACAGCCGTGTAGGCTCCTCCTAGCCCAGGTGCCCCAGTGCAGTGCTTTGGGCATTAGCTTTCTTGGCCACTGCCCACATGAGATCCATCTATTACTCATCATTGTGACCACCTTTGTCTTAAAAACGAAGCCACTGAATGATTTGCCAAGGCTTCCTGGAATAGCAGATAATAGAGCTGGGATTAGAATACAGGGCTTCAGTCTCCAGGAGTTTTTCTGCAGACCAGTGATTATCAGACAGTGGAGGCAACTTCTCCATCCTTCCTGCCTTCACTGGGATGGCACATCCTAATCTAGAGGAAGAGAGTATAGCTTGAAAAAACACATTCAAATCATGCTAAGTATATTGTTTTCACAACCAAACCACCAAAGGTAATTCTGTTCAGAATCTTCCTGGTTGGTAGGTAAGCAAATGTTGTAGGTGGTACTAGTGACCGTGTGACACAGTGACCCAAGCTTCAGAGACACAAAGGAAAGTGAGGACTCAGAAATGTCCCCTGGGTTTGCCAGGTAGAAAGCAAATGGTGAATTTTAAAAGCCTAGTTTCGGTTCCGCGGTGAAAATGGAAGCCAGGTTGCAGAGATTAAGAAAAAAATGGATAAGGAGAGAGTGTTGGCTATACACGAAACAAACAAGTAAAAGTATGGAAAGAAATCGAAGCAGAACCTTTGGCAGGATCAAGGCTGTGTTTTCCTGGCAGACTGGATCAGGGGCCCAGCCTCTGTGTCCCTCAGCCCCAATTCCTCTCTTTCTCTCTCTCATTTAATGCAATATGTTACTTAGCAGTGTTTATTGAAAGGGTAGAGGAATTATATTTTAATATATTAATATGTTTAATATATTAATAGATGTTTTTCTGTCCCTGAGGTAAGGTAAACATTTCTTTACTTGTATTCCGAGGACATCCCCTGCTCTCTGTAACCCTTCCTCCTCCCCACCCCCAGCCCCCCAGGACTAGACAGCTAGACAGTGAATCACTCAAAACAAAGGCTGAACATATTTGAAAATCCTCTGGTCTTAATGTAAGTCAGAAAGATTTGGATGCATACTTGTTGAGCAAGTTTTTCTGTCTTCAGAGACTAATCTAGTTCAGAGATTAGATTATAGATCCCCAAGGGCAGGGTAGAGGAGGGGGAGAAGTTCCCACATGAAAGGAAAGCAGAAAATGAAGGAACCACAGGCCTCCACCAGAGAAGACACTCTGTCCACCACTCCAATGAGGTACATGGAAGTCCACTTAGCACCCAATCGTCCTGCTCATTGCCAACTGGTGAGGGCCATCTTTGGGCAGCATTCAATATGTCTCTCTAGAATCAGGTTTGTGTGTTTCCCAAGACCCTCCCCAAGCCTCATCTAATTTACAATAACCCTAGGTGGTGGGGCCCAAGGTGCTGAATACAAGAAGAGGAAGCTACTCCTTCTTTCCAAGGTGGCATTAGATGGGACTAGATTGAAATCTTCCATGGCAAAGGGAAAGTATGGAGTACACTATCCTGTTATGTATGTCTTTATGAGTTTATCTTCCTCACTATACTGGGATATCCTTGAGGGCAAGGATCATCTCTTTTTCACCCTTGCATACTCAACACCCGGGATAGCACTTGGCACAGAGCTTAATTAATGTTTGTTGAATGAATAAATGAGTGAATGGCTGATTGATGAATGAATAAAAGTGAAAATGTTTAGAAGTCAGAAGAAGCCAAAGAGAGAGACAGAGGAGAGACTAAAGATGTTTGAAGCGGAAAGGATGATTACTTGAGCCGCGCTGAGAGGCCACTGGGGAAGGAAAGATTGAAAGGTGGACCCGAGTTCTTTCAAAACCTGGAAAAGGGGATGAAAGATGATAGATGGTGAGTTTCTGATATGTTGGGATGAAAACAAACAAACAAAAAACACAAAAAAACCCCATGTCCTTTAATAGCCATAGTTAACACTAAATTTATCTTCTTCATAGTTCCATTTCTGATCGTAATTCATGTCCAGTAAAGTTGACAGGTAAGAAATCATCAAGATGGTCTGAAAATCTATAAAAGGTAAACTCATGAGGTAATATTTTAGATTTGTCAGTATTCATATCTAGAGAAGCATGTCACTGTCATCATCAGATTATTCTCTTTATGATCTGAAAACAGAATTCCGCTGTAAGAGAATGTTTGAAGTACCAGATGTAATTGTGTGTTCTTACACCTTCAAGTGGTTTCACAGTTATTTATTCACTAATTTTTCACTCTGGTTCATTTATTCACTCATTTACAGGCACGAACTAAGCCCCTGCTATGTGCACATGCTATGTGGGTGCCGAAGATCCAAAGAGGAGCACACAACATGGCTCCTCTTGAAGGAGTTCACAGTCTAGCAGGGGTGACAGACACCTAAATGTGTCTTTACGGGTCAATGTGCCAGCACTGAAGCCTGAGTGGACAAAGCCTGAGTCTGACCCCTCCCTGCCCTCTCCTGATGCCTCTCAACCCAAACCATCGAATTGACTGCTTGCTTCTTCACCCAGGCTGCTCTCAGCCTGAACACTCTATATAGAACCCCAGACTCCAGCAAGGATTGGAGCTCTGAAGCTCTGCTTGGTTCTTCCCAGTCTCTCTCCTGGGAGCTTGATCTTCTCTCCTCCTCAGCAAACACAGCTAGGCCCTGTGTTCTCAATTGCCTCTACCCCAATACCACTTTGTTCCAACTGTTGTCCAATCCAAGTTTGATCCTGCCGTGACCTTTGCATACTGGCGTTGGACTATCTGACTACCCTCATTTAGGGCTGTTCTTGGCATTTGGGTCAAGTCTCCTCCTCCCTCTTCATTTTCAGCTCTCCCCTTCTCCATGCAATGCCCTGTTTTGAGGTCTGCCGGCCTGTGCCAGGCCAAAGTCTATCTGAGACAGCCCCTCCTGCCTAGCTCTACCAGAGCCCCTGCACTGTCATGATCCCTGTGAATACCTCTTTTGGCAGAGAAACTTCCTTTGGATACCCTTCAGAAGGGAGGAATGAGTTCTTGCTCCTGTCAGGGCTGGTCCAGGTACTGGGAAGCCTGGACCTACGATGGAGCCATTAGCAGATGTCCCCATGAGGACTAGAGGAAGACTAGTAAAATAAGAAGTGACATATTACCCAGTCATTAACTCCAGCATGCTGAAGCCAAACGCTCTGTGCCCCCTGAATTCAAGGGAAAGTATAAAACTGTGAATTAAATGACTTGATAAAATATATATAATGTTAGTGGAAGGGATAGAAATGGAAATCAATATTTCTTAATCTCTTTTTTTAATCTCCATATCATGTTAACAAAGTCTGATGTATACTTTTTGGTGTGAGAGGATATGACAGGGTTTAAGAAAAATGTTCTTTACAAAATATCACTCCTTAATTTAACTAAACTTCAAGATTACTTTTATTGTTCAGCTGATTTGTCAATTTGTCTCACAATGTTGTATTTCTCTGTGCAAGAATAACTGTTTAAAATATATAAAGACACCATAAATAAAGGAAAAAAAAAACCTTCAAAGTGTTATATTTTGGAGGCAAGTGAGCTATTTCGAAATCAGAGTTCTACAACCTTGATTTCCAGCCTTCAAGTCTGCTAAAAAAAAAAAAAAAGATATATATTTTAAAGTAGGCAAAAATAACTTCTTTATTGTAAACAGATTATCATCGAAAATTCAAATTTCTGAGCTGATTAAAAAAGGAATTATGAATCATCAGTTTATCAAACATCAACATCAGCTCAAACAAATTCGAGTTGACTTTTCAATAGGTTTCTGATAGCTGGAGTAGCAGCAATCACTAGATCTGGAGAGCTAATGGGGAGGAGCAGGCATAGATATCTTCCCACTTTGGGATAAATAGCATCTTGCTGCTAAAACAAGCTTCACACGTTAGCCGGCAATCATTAGGTTAGTGACTTTCCTGATACCCAGGAGAGATGCTCACACTAGGAATAAATTTCTATGTTGAAGCATTTGACAAGCCTTAGTTCCTGATGTCTCACACTCAAGCCTTACTTTATAGTCACATCTGTTAGTTTAAAGCATTTTTAGTTTATTGAAGAAGGCTTCACAAAGAAAAAACAGATGATGAAAATCTCATCTGTCAAAACTGTTATTAAAACCAGTAACAGTGTGAAATTTTGTTTAAATTGAAAGCATCATTTATTTTTATCAAACATTTTATAAACAATCACATTTGAGAAAGATTTGGGGGACCTGGAGAGCCCTCAACAAAATGCGGCTCATTATGTCGCTTCGTTGAATGTGTGGCTCAGAGACAGGCTGGGGCTGCTTCCCTTTATCTCTGCGAGAGACCAGAGGGGTGGAGAAATTACCAGGAGCAGGGCTCACCTGCCTTGAGAAGAGAGAAAGAGCAGGAAAAGGGAGCAGGCGTAAAATGGAGGCTGAAGACCAATGCTGTGGTGGCAGACAGTGGGGGCACCTTGTTTGCCCTTTTCTGATGAATTAAGGTGGAGCGACATGGCCTGTACCTTGAAGTCCTCAAGAGGGTTTAGGAAAAAGAAAGGAAAGGAAAGAAAAGATATTCCTGGAAAGAATGAGCAGGGCCTCCTTTCTTTTCTTCTGTGCAGACAGTTAATTTCATGCTCAGATCTGCTCCTGATATCAAGCGGTGTTTCACAGCCAAAGGAGAAAAAGACAGCCTTAAGAAGGAAACAAGATGAACATCAAGTCCATTTAATTGAATCTTCATTCAATCCAGATGTCTGGCAATGTGGAGACAAAACATCCGACACTTTGCTATTGTATAGACTCAACCTTAGAATATACAAAAGATCCACTTGCACGTTCTTCACGGAGTCTCATACTCTTCTGGCTGTTTGGTCTTAGCAGCTTTGAAAGAGAAAACGTGTCTTCAGGAAAGTAGAACCCTGTAAATCTGAATGATTTGTTCAAGTAGTGACCTTCTTTTTCCTTTCTTCAGGCGATACTAAACTTAATTTTGTCACACTTTGAGAACTCCCCCTGGAGGCTGGGGCAGGGAATTGGGGGTGCACAGAGTGTTAAGGGGCATTCCAGATCCTCAGCTTTCCATTTGCTCTCTTTCCTAAAGCTGACTCTTCCGAGAACGTGTCTCGTTCTCCTTTCGTATCTCCCCTTTCTCAATCCCTCCCTTCTTTCACTTGTAAAAGAAAACATTATCTCTTACTCATCCTGGATCTCACAAGAGAATGCTGCTCCAGAACATCCCCCAGCACACCAAACAAAGGGACTCTTTGAAGTTCACTAAAACCAAAACCTCCGTCTGTATCTCAGATGCGTGTTTTCCACAGTTTCAAAGAGGAAAAGGTGAAAATTCCATGTTTACTTCCAAAATAGCAATATTACGTTTTCCAAAAGACAGTTCATATATTAGTGTTAAGTTAGTGTTGTATTTCTCGACCATTTATTCAGGGTTGCAGGAAAAAAACATTTTTATTAACTTTTGCCACTTGATTATATACTGTAAACCTCTATTTTGTTTTTAACATAAGCAGAAATGTCCTGTTCGTTACTAACCTCTTTTCTGCTCATTTATTTATTTTTGCCAGGTACTTATTACAGGAATGTCTTGTAAGTTCCACTCTTAAAAAAATTAACGATGGGAATTAATGAGTCTTTTGTAAGCTCTGAACTTCTTTTGGCCCAATCCTTTTCTTTTTTTCTATTGATTTACTCTGAATTCCATATCATTCTAGCCATAAGTTATATTTATCCATGAAAATATACACTATTTGGGAGAAAAAACCATATTCTCATTAAAAGATGCATTTCTAATAAGAGATTTATATGTAACATTCAATAATATTTAATCAAAACGTATATTTATGTTGTTTGAGCAATTGTAGATTAATACCTGTAATGATAATTCATTTAATCCAGACAAAAATTGGTACTAATCTATCATTCATTTTTATTTCATGAAATAAAACAATTTGTTGAATTTATATACATATTTTTGTTGCAGAGAAGTGTGATCGAATGATCAGTAAAAGACTTTCAAGCATAAAATAGACTACATTAAGATAAAATTTCGTGAGGAAAATGGAATGGAAATATAAGATCAAGGTGAAAATGATATAAACTTTCTGTTAAAGAAGAGTTTGTTCATGTATTTTGTAAATGTCTGATGTGAATATCAAATTAGTATGTGTATCATTCAGGGGCCTGAGGGGAATCGGATGGCACACTTCAAGCAGGGGAAGTGAGCTGAGTTTGCTAAAAGACAATTTACAAAGGTGTGGGCAGGGTTGTGTGAAACCTAATTGGGGATGAAAAGGGAGGAGCAGCCAAGTGCTGAATGTTAAAGCGAGGGAACAGTCACCAGTTCCTGGAGAAAGTGACCATCTCAGGAGACAGCTGCCCTGTAATAGCTGTGGCCTTGGGTGGAAGATGGAAAGTTCTAGAAAGTTAGATCTAGAAAGTTAGATCATTGATTTGAGACTTTTATTTTAATATAAGCATTTAAATCTATAAATTTCCCCCAAGCACTGCTTTAGCTGCCTCCCATAAATTTTGACACATTGTATTTTCATTTTCTTTCCATTAAAAATAATTTTTAATGTCCTTTTTGAAATTTTCTCTGAACTATGGGTTATTTAGAAGTCTGCTGTTTGTCAAATTTTCAAAGATATGTTCAAATATCTTTCTGTTACTGATTTCTAATTGAACTACCTTATGTTAGAGAACATGCTTTGTATGATTTCAATCCTTTTATTCTGTTGAGACTTTTTTATGGCCTAGAATATGATCTGTCTTTGTGAATACCCCACGTGCACTTGAAAAGAATGTGTATCCTGCTGCTGTTGGATGAGTGTTCTATAAATATCTATTAAATCTAGTTGGATGATGGTCTTGCTCAAATCTTCTTATGTCTTTATTGATTTCCTGTCAAGTTATTCTATCAATGGCAGAGAGAGATGTGTTGAAGCCTCCAAATATAATTGTAAATGTATTTCTTATTTTAGTTCTTTCAGTTTTTGGTTCATGTATTTTGAAGTTTTGTAAATAGGAGCTGTGTTAATCAAAATTCTCCAGAGAAACAGCACCAATAGGAGATATACATAAAGGAGACTTATTGCGAGGAATTGGCTCATGCAGTAATGGGGGCTGAGAAGTCCCATGATCTGCCGTCTGCAAGCTGGACACCCAGGAAAGCCAGTGGTGTAATTCAGCCTGAGACCAAAGGCCTGAAAATCAGTGGAGCTTATGGTGTAAATCCCAGACTGAGGACTGGAGAAGATGAGATAAAATATTCCAGCTCAAGCAGTGAAAAAGGGGAGAATTCCTCCTTCCTCTGCCTTTTGTTCTATTCAGGCTCTCAACAGATTGGATGAAGCCCAACCATGTTGAGGAGGGCAATCTACTTTACTGAGACCCCCAATTCAGGTGCTAATCTCATCCAGAAACACCCTTACAGACACAACCGGAAAAAGTGTTTAATCTGGGTACCCCATGGCCAGTCAAGTTGACACACAAAATTAACCATCACAGAAGCATACGCATTAAGATTATGTCTTATTGATGAATTGTCCTCTTTATCATTAATTAATATCCCTTTTTATCCATGGTAATGTTACTGTTCTGCAGTTTACTTTGCCTATATTAATATAGCTATTCTAGCTTTCTTATTATTAGTATTTGCATGGTATATTTTTCCATCTTGTTACTTTTAATTATCTGTCTTTATACTTAAAGTGTGTTTCGTGTAGACAATATATAGTTAAGTCTTGATTTTTCATTCATTTCAGCAATCTATGTCTTTTAATTGGAGAGTTTAGACCATTTATTTTTAGTGTGATTATTGATACGGTCAAGCTAAAATCTACCTTCTTGCTATTTGTTTCCATTTGTTCCATCTGTTTCTTTTTTCATTTAATCTTTTTTTCTCTTTCTTTACCTATACTTTTTTGCTTATTTTTTAATGTTTCACTTTATTTCCACTGCTGGCTCATGAGCTATACTTAGTGGTTGCTCTAGGGTTTACAATACACATCTTTCACTTATCACAGTCTACTTCGAAATCATATTATACTGCTTCACATATAATGCAGCAATCTTACAACAGTGTACTTCTGTCCCCCACCTCTTATCCTTTGTGTTATTGTTGTCATACATATTATTTCTTCCTGTGTTATAAACCCCACAGTGAATTTTTGTTGTTTCTGCTTTAAACAGTCAGTTCTTTTTAAAAAATTAAAAAAAAAAAAAAAAAACAGAAAAAAATAGTTCTTTGTATTTCCCCACAAATTTTTCATTTTCACTGTTCTTCATTGCTCTTAGTAAAGTCAGTTTCCATCTGGTATCATTTACCTTCTGCCTGAAGAATATCCTTTAATATTTGTGTAGTGAAGTTCTGCTGGTAAAAACATTCTCTCAGTTTTTATTTTTGTTAAGGTCTTTATTTCATCATTATTTCTAAAGCATATAGCACCGTGTATACCGTTCTTCTAAGTTGCCAGCTTTTTCTTTCAGTGTGTAAACTGGTTTCTGCTTCACATAGTTTTTGATAAGAAATCTGCTGACAGTTTGTCTTTTATTCCTTTTTTCATAATGTGGAATTTTTTTCTGTCATTGGGTTTAAGATCTTTCTCTTTTCACTGTTTTTATGCAATTTGATTGTGATATGTTTTGGTTCCCTTACCCCTCCTTGCCGAATCTGCTTGGAAGTTTTTGAACTTCTTGGAGCTGTAGGTTTATAATTTTCACAAAATTTTTACCATTTTTTCTGTGTTTTTCTTTTCTAACATTTTATTCTACTTGCCTTCTGGGACTCCAATTACACTTCTGTTAGACAGACTGATATTTTCTCTTGGGTCAATGAGGTGTTTTTTGTTTTTTTTTTTTTGCCTTTTCTTCCTCTATGCTTCCTTTAGAATAGTTTATATTGTTATATCGTCAAAATTTATGGATTTTTTTTGTTCTACAGTGTCTAATCTTCTGTCAATCTCATTCAGTGAATTTTTCATTTCAAATTTTGTACTTTTTATCTCTAGAAGTTATATTTCTACTTTTTATTTCTTTTCTTGTTATGTATATTTTTTTCTTTAAATTCTTGAGCATATTGTGCATATTTATAATAGTCATTTTAATTTCCCTACCTGTTAATTCCATGATCTCTGTCATTTCTGGGTCTGTTTCTATTTGCTAGTTTTTCTTCTGGTATGGCATTTTCTGGTTTTGTTCACATATCATAATATTTGATTTGATGAGGGACATTGTGAATCTGTACTTCTGGGTACTGGATTTTGCTGTATTAAAGAATGTTAGACTTTGTTCTGGCAGGTAGCTAAGCTTCTAGTAGATCAGTTGGATCATTTCAAGGCTTCAAGGTTTTTTTTGAGCAGGTCTAGATTAGCCTATACTCTAGGACAAATTTAGGCTCATTTCTAAGGCCTGGTTCTTCTTGAGTCTCTACTGAAGTATATATTCAATGATGTATTTCAACCATAATGAATTGGAAATAAAATTATTCCTGGCCCTATGTGAGCTCTGGGAATTTTTTATCTTGCAATTCGCTGGTAAATGTTTTTTCCCCAGAAGTTGTTCTTGTCCAAACTTGTGAAGTTTTACCCTATACATACACAGATCAGTATTCAGCCAAAGACTCAAGACGACCCCTATTCAAATTTCTGGAGCTCTTTCTTTGTAGCTTTCTCTTCTCTGATATCCTACCTTGCAAATTTTAGCTACATCTGCCACTCTGAACTGTAATCTCTATCGCTTCAACTCAGCAGTACTATGAAGCTCTGCTTGAATTTCCCCTTCCTGGGTTTCAGGTTTGAAAATTACTTCCAGGCAGAATGCCAGTGCCATTGAAGGACTCACCTTATTTTCTCTCTCTCTTTTTTTTTTTTTCAGAGATTACAGCCCTGTGCTGCCAAATGTCTGATGTCTAAAGACAGTGGTTTGATATATTTTGTTCAGTTTTCTACTGTTTATGGCAGGAAGATAAATCTGGACCCTGTTAGTCCTTTATGGCTGGAAGTTAAAGTCCTTGTGTTATCTTTGATTTTGCGCTGTCTCTCTTTTTTTTTTTTGCTTCCACATTCATGTTGTTTCTATTGCCTCCCAAGTTCTATCAATGCAACATCTCTCACCAGTCACCTCCTTCTCATTGCCATGACCTTACTTCAGTCCGTAGTTACCTGTCTCCTGAATAATCACAAAGTCTTTTACTTAGTCATCTTACTTCTAGACTCCATCCCCCAATCAAGCCATCACTCTATTTGCCAGAATCATCTTCCTAAAATTCTTCTAACTGTGATTTGAAAATCTCTTTAAAATCTTCAGTGGCTCCACCTGGGTGGCAGGATAATTAAACACTTTTTAATATTGGTATTAAAGCAACTTTATGTTCGTCTCTTTTGCTTTCATCCATCAATTTATCTACCATTACTTCTCTTCACTTTCCTTCCTGTCTAACCTTTTCTACTGTTTTCTCTTCCTGACATATTAAAATTCTTCCTATTTTTGTGACTGAGACAAAATTGTATGCCTTTTGCTGTGCCCTGTTGCATCTTATTTGGTAAAGTATTTTCTCCTTCTCTTAATTCTGAGAATAATTTGTTCATACTGCTCAGGGCACTTTTTACTTTGTACACCTTTATTGTAGTTCTTTATGAGCAATTATTATGAATATCAAGTATTGATGATATGTACTGTGATTCTTTTCTGTTTTATCTCCTATTACAAATAATGGCAATGAATTTCATTGACTTGGTGCTAATAAAGTGTTGCTGAAGAAATTATTGCCAAGATTAATACCTTGAAAAGATGACTTAAAAGTCATCTTTCCTTCAGGTCTTCTGCCTCGACTCCAGACAGTAGTCTAATGTTGTCCACTCAACTGGGATTTAAAATCTCTTTGTATCATACCACTATTACCATTTGACATCATATATCATATCACTAATTTGATATATTAAAGATGAATAATTCTATTTTAATTCATATTTAGTGCCTTTCTTTTCTCTACTTTTATTTGTGCCCATATTTTTGTTTTTAGATGTATGTGTTTCTTTCTCACTAGAATGTTAGCTCTACACAAATAAGACTTCTATCAACCTTTTAGTGCAGTGCTTTGTGTATGCAATTATAGGTAATATAATATAATTATAACTCTATTTTTTTTTTTTTTTGCTGAGGAAGATTCACCCTGAGCTAACATCCACTGCCAATCTTCCTTTTTTTGTATGTAAACTGCCACCCCAGGATGGTCACTGAGAGATGAATAGTGTAGGTCCATGCCTGGGAACCAAACCTGGGCCACCAAAGTGGAGTGCACGGAACTTAACCACTAGGTCACTGGGGCTGGCCCAAGAACTCTATTTTCTGAGACACACACACACTTTGGTTTACTGAGCATGGGCCATCACATATTAATAATCTAATATCAAATATATATATATATTATATATATGTAATGTATGTTTTTAGGTAGTGCTCAATATGTGTGCATTTATACAAAAATTGAATGTAAAAATACTGATATTTTATTGAATATTTCCCGCTTCATGTTAGAAAATCATACTGGAATATTAGCACTAATAGGTTTAGCCTATATCTGACTGCCAGAGATACTTTAGTTTTAGTGTCTCAAATTATGAGGATTCAATTATTTTCTCTAGAAAATGCTTGTTTCTCTCAACCTTATTATCAAAACAGTTTCTGTATACTTTGCCTAAAATTACCTTTTCTTCACTTTAATTATACAATTCCAAATCACTTTTACTCATTAGTATTTGATAATTATGAGCAAAGAAGCAAATATAAGAACAAGAAATACATGAGCAATGCAGTCATGCATTTTCCCCTTCCTTCTGTTGATAGCATTGACTTCATTGAGATGAAGTGTATTTAATTTCAATTCACTGAATGACCACATTCATAATTTGAGTTCATTTCCATTTCAGGCTGATTTCTTTCAAATTTGATTCAATATACATAATTTTCCTTTAAGCATACATGTCTACATTCAGTTAAACTTGTTTTTATTTAGGGAAGGGGGAAGGAAATTAGCATTCATTTTGTATCTCCCTGTGACAGGGTCTGTTCTTGGCACTTGACACATATTATCTCATTCAATTCTCTCTATAATCCTGAGAAGCCGGAATTATTATTCTCGTTTTAAAGATGAAAAACTGATGGCTGAAAACCAACATGCCCAAGATTGTTTAATTAGGAAATGGCAGAGCCAGAATTCAAACAAAACCATCCATTTTTTTTTTTTTTTTAATGATACTGCATTGTTTATTTTCAGGCAAAGGTTTTGCAAATAACTCACAGGAGGCTACAAAGTTAATAACTTTTTTAAAACTCACATTGGTTTATTTGTGGTGTGTGTGTGAAGTTCATGTGTTAACATGCTTATCAGAACACGACACGTCAACGTGCTCCATGTTAGAACTTTGTGATGTCTCCAATTTTGCTGAAGTATAAGGGTAGATTTGAAAGGGAAGCATTCCAAAACCACATCGTGCAATTGTTTCTGTCTATATGGACTTTCGATGTTTCTTTTTTAAGACAGTGATAAATTGATCTTAAAAGCCTATTGAGATTAAACTAGGTAGAAACCATCTGTACATTTACCATCACCCACAAACGTGTTAGGTTCTGGATGACAATAATGGAGAATGTGATCATGTTCATTTCCACTCCCAGCAATTTGGTTTCATATCACATGCCACGAGTTTCCCCAAGAGTCTTGCTTAATTGAGTTGTAACTTGCTCCTTTTGGAATTATTAAAACTCCAAGCATCCCAAGGAGAGACTGTAAATTGTGTATTATGATGATACTTATGGCTGTTGTTATTTTAGTGACAACACTAATGCAAGTGTGAGGCAGTATATAGGGAGCACTGGAATCAGCTCTAGAAAATATAAATTATAATCTTAAATTAGCTATGTGAACTACATCAAGTCACCTCACTGGTCCCTAGACTTGGCTTGGTCCTCCATAAAAGGAAGGGTTGAGCAACAAAATCACGAGTGAGGTTTTCTTTTTTAAACTGTTTTCCCCCTAAGGGAAAAAGTAATAAATGAATGTAATGAAAAAAATTTATAAATGATACAAAAGGAAGCACAATAAAAAATAATTCTCATGTTTCAGTCTCTAGCCCCTCTCCTTAGATGCAAATGCTGTTAACAGATTTTGTGCATGTAGACGCACATTTTCTATGCCTATACAACCACGTGTGTAGGTATATGTGTATGATATGGAACTTTTATTTCCTTCTTAACTCAAATGGGAATATACTCTGCTCACTGTTCAGTTGAATTTTATAAAATGGTATACATCTTGTAGATTTTCCCATATCACCATACTTAGATTGATCTCATTATTTTTAATGGTTGCATAATATATCTTTGTATGGATATGCCATAATTTATTTATTAGTTTTCTGTTGATGGATGTTTAAGCTTGTCATAATGAACATATTTGTATGTATGATATTGCAAGTATATATAGGCAAAAAGATATGTAGAATCAATTCCTAGAAATGAAATTATTGGTCCAAATTAATTTAAAAAATAATTTTAGAATAATGCACAACTGATTTTTAAAAAACATAATAACTTCTTTTGGGAAAAATTATACAAATTTATAAAAATTCAAGCTATAAATAAGAATAAAAAGAAGAAAGCAAAATTTATTCTAATTCACAACCATCTAGAAATCACCATTTTTTTACATTAGGTGAATACCATAACAGACATTTATTAATGCTAATGTAGAAAGAAAGCTAGATAGATAACATTTCATCAAAAAGGATCATGATATATATGCTAATTTAAAAAGTATATTACTTTGAATTTTTATTTGGATCTAACAGAATAAAAAGAAACTGAGGTAAAACTGAAGGAATCTCTAAATTTTAGATAAATGTTTCATTGACACAAGAGATATTAATTTCTAAAAGTTCCCTCTAAAATGAAAAAGGAAGATTCTAAAAATATTGAGGATGGAATCCACTTTTACACAATATTCCACTTTACGTCCCCAGAGGCACCCACCTCCAGAATCTGTTAATTTTTAAAAAAATTTTGTTAAGGTCTATAAACTTTACACTCTAGTCTATAATAATCATTACCTTGGTTTTTGCCATATTTCTATATTTTATAGGTTCAGGACTCATTATATTTTTTAAAGCCATGGCTTTTCTATTTTTGGTCTTTATTTTGATTTATTTCTTGATTACCTCCATTTAATTGACATTATTTTATTTTCAAGAAGGAGTCAAATTACTATTTTTCTAGGTGCTTGAGTGCTTAAGAAAGATTCAGCTGTTTTCACAGAAAAGTGACAAATTGGCCCAGTGTGATATTTTTGGGTCCCATTTTCCTCCAGAATTTTCTAGACATTAGAATAGAAAGTTGCAGTGGAAATTGTCTGATTCTTCCTTTCCTTCTCACCTTGAAAATGACTTACTTTCGCTGTGTAGATGCCTGAAGTTTTATTTTTTCACAGTAAAATTAGAATTTTAATTTGGCTATGTCTTGATGTAATTTTTGTCTGTCAAATTTTCTTGGAATATGGTATACATTTATGATCTCCATATGTACTTCCTCATTCCAAGGAAATTTTTCTTATGTTGTATTTTATAACACTTTTCTCTTATTTGTAAAAATTTTCTAATTCAATGCTAGTTATTTTATGTTGAACCATTTTTTTTGTTCCTTCATATCTACTTTCTTCTTTCTAAACTGTTTCATCTGCAGTTTATCTACCGTTTCTCCTACCAGCAATTTGATTTTCAGACATGTAGGTTTTTCTCTTGCTGTTTCTTAGCATTTCTATTAAATCTGTAATGCTATTGTTTGGTTCTCAATTTATTTCCCCGACTCTGCAAGCTCCCTTTACTTTTCATTTGGTATGTTTTATTATCTTTTCCCCCCTAGCTCTTATTGAAATTAATTCATGTTATTATTAGGTGCTCTTCTTCCTCTCGTGTTTTTTTTTCCACATGGAGTTTTAAATGTCTTTTATTAAATTTAAATGCCCCATTCACTCTACTTACTAGAGATGGTGCCAGCCTTTTTCTATTACTGAAATTCCACAGGTGTGTGAAGGAGCCTCTATCATCATGGGTTTTCGTTCCTACCATTTCCCCTCATGGTGCTTCTCTCTAAATTGGGGAATATTCATGAGATTTTTAAAAATTTTGTCTTGCATTTTTCTCCAGTTCTATTTCTGGGCAGTGAGTGTACAGTGATGAGTGATGAAGAGCAGCATCAACATCTTTTATTTATTTTATTGGCCACTACCTTTTGAAGATTATGGTATGAAGTTGTTACTCCTTTTCTTGAATCTTCACTGCTACTTTTGTTTAACTTTGTTTTGAGAGTTGTTATTGCTCATTTTGTTAGATAAGAGTGGGGGATGTTTTAATCTGGCATCACCTTTTACATAGAAATTCTCTCTATTATAAATGTTGGGAACTATAGTGATAGCACCAATGTACGCTCCACCAAAAAGACTGTAAACTCAAACTACCAAACTTTAATCTTTGCTAACTAGATATGTAACAATGTTATTTTATTGTTTCAATGTACTGTTCTTATGAATAAGTTTGGGGGAAACTCATTTTCTTACTGATTTGCAAGAGTTCATCTATCACGTGAAATGGGTTTTGCAAGCATTTCCCCCAGTTTATCATTTCTTCTTTTGACTTTGATTATGATGTTTTTGTTTGTATTAATTTATAATTTTTATGGAGCCAAATGATACATCTCCCTTATATTTCTGAGTTTTGTGACTTGCTCAGAAAGTCCTTCCTCAGTACTAGGTTAAAAAAAAAAATATTTCTTGGAGCTGAAAAAAATTTCTGATACCCACTCGCCTTCGCCTCCCCACTGCCCCCACCCTAAACCTGAGTCCATGGGCAAGGGACTTAGCATGTGTGTTTTAAAAAGCTTTCCCTGGCTACGACTCAACTGGACCTTGATAATCTCTACCGTGCCTTCCAAATATGACATGCTGTGACTGTAAGTGATACTTCACAAATAGGAAAGCAACAAACATTTTGTGAGGGCAAAAATGTACTACAGGCATTAATTAAAAAAAAAAAAGTTATATTTCCAGTTCAGGACTTCATAACACATAGAGATTTATAAGTATAATGTATTCTCATCATTTAAAGAAAAATAGTAAAATGTAATGATCTCCCCTGTTGGAGGACTTTGTTGAGATGAGAAAAGGAAGGGTTGGTCACTCTTTAAACCAGAAGAACAAATACTCCCTCATGACGTTAATAAACATTTGGAGAAGAGCATGAAACAAGAATGGGTTATTGCTAGATTGGAAGCTAAGCAGATCAAAGGTACTAGAAAGGGAAGAAGAGGGAAAAAAATGAATATTTAGTAGAGCCTTATTGTCACTATCTCAGAAACACATTTTATCAAAGAAAAGGCAAATTTGGTTAAATTATTACAGACGTGTGTCATCCCATCTTCTGAAGTAGTTCTGGTGGACTATCCTATTATTATCAAGGGTGTTTCATAGACAGGATATCTTTTTTGTTCAAAATGATAAGATGGAGAACATGTAGCCAAGTGAAATTATCCAAGTGGCAGAACATTCGCATATAAAATAATTTATAGTTCACTATAAATGCTGTGAAATCTGGGATTTGTACAATGCTGAGTTATGAATTCAGCCCTTGTTAATGTTTCCTTTGCAATATGTGGTGGGAAACAGCTATTAAAAATACTAGCGTCACTATTTATTCAAAGATTCCACATCACCAGAATAAATTGCCTGAGAGGAAACATCTTGTTCATAATGATTTGGAATACAGAGCTTAAACTTTCATGCACTGAATGTTTAGCTTTATAATAAGGAAGCATTCATAATATATGTGTGATATTTGTTAGTGCTAAAGATATAGCTACATCTTTCATGAAAGAGCTATTGTGTACTTGATTTGACAATAAACAGTTAAACCTCCTGGAGTAGATTTGATGCAAGTGGAATGTTTGCTTAGATTTAGCAAACAGAAATACCGTAAATAATTCATAGGGTGTAATTTGATTCGATATTTTTCCTGGCCTATGAGGTATAGGGACCTACTTTTTTTTTTTCATGTAACTGCTTTCGTTGTCAGGTAGCAGTTCCTTATGGTTTGCAACTCTGGGGTCAATTGGAAAATAAATTCAGAAGATCAACTAATGGAAATTTATGTGATGGATCAGAGAGAATCTTGTGCCTTCTTCTCTACATAGTCTCGAAGGCCTTCAGAGGCACCATCTGCTACCTCCTTTGAGAAAGACAATGAAAAAGAAGGGAGGTGGGAGGGTGAATTGAAATGGCACCCATTGGTTCCTGTTCTTCGGTGGCAAAGGTCTCTGCCTCTGACTTCTCCCTCCAGCAAACCAAACATAATTTGGTGAGAAGTTTAAAGCAAGACCAAAAAAAAAAAAAAAAAAAGTGAAAATCTCTTGACTTAGGGCCATTATACCATGTTACAGGATTAGTTGTACATTACTAACTTGAACTATGGTGATCAAGGCCATACTTGAGGGTTGTGTAGGGCTCTATGCCCCTTCTCCTGGCAATTATGTCAAGGCAAAATCAGATTCCAAAGAATATCAGGGGCAGCCTTGAAGGGAAAATGGAGAACAATGTGAGGCGAAAGTCCAACTATTTTTCTTAGTGATATTGAAGGCTTTATAGAGCTTTATAATTGCCAAGGCCACCTTCTTCTCCCATACCAACTTCCTTTGAGAACAATTCTTGGCTAATTTCCTTACCCACTTTTACTTAAGTAATTAGAAATCCAAATATGTATTTCCATTTTTAGTGATTATTAAACTATAATGAGGTTCTTGGTTACTTCCTTTCTTTGATTTGTTATTGATATTTCTTTAGAATGCAGCAAAGCAAATATTATTTTTAAGTTGTCTGGAGATAACCTGTTCCTAAGAGCAATTTCGGTCCACAGATGTTTTTTCTTGCAGGCATGAGTTATGTTGAAGCAGGCTTCTGAGAGGGTGATTACCAGGCCTTATTCTTCCTCCCGTCACCCCCACCACAAACACACAGAAGGAAAAATAGTCCCCAAGGCTGCAAGAAGGAAATTGCCTCAACTGAGTGATAAATCTTAAAGCAGAGGAGAAACAATTGGTTAGAAAGACATCTATATCAAGATCACTAACACTTTAAAATAATGAGAATGGTGCATAAATCCTTACTTACCTGCCTTCTTGTGTCTGAAATGGGGAAAGGTGTACTGAAAATGGTGTTTCCTCAAGGGCACCCTACAGATAGGATGTAGTTATCGAAAGCTCTGGGAGCCAGGGGATGCAAATTCTAGTCTTGGACTCAACATCAATTAGCTAGTGAAGTTGGCCCCTTTCCCCTTTAGTTTCCTTAGCAGAAGCTGATGGAGATGGTTGGAAGTGATTCTAAAATCCTTTCCTCTTGTTTAAGCCCAGTGTTTCCTGAGTTGTGGTCTGAGACATAGAAAGGGGCCAGAGTTGAACTACCAGGTTCCGGTGGAAGAAAATTTGCTCCTTGTAATGTGAACAAAGGAAATGTTCTCTTTACGCAGATGTGAGCCTATTGAGAAGGAAGAATTCTGAGGAGGGAAGTCCAGAGAGGGGGATTTTATCTAGGCACAGAGCCTGGAAAGAGGAATTGTTCGTTAACTAATCATCATCAACTAATATGCTGTCTTTGATGTCAACGTGACTCCCTGGTAAGCAGAGGACTTCAGGGAGCATAGAGACTCTTCAGGGTGCATCAGAGCACCCTGAATACAGCCACAGGAGGGCCTGTGTCTATTTCAGTTACTACCAAAGTCTCTGTAAAAACGTCAATATATACATCATGATATTATCATGGTGATACTATATCATGTATGTTATGTCACATTATGTCATAATAGGCAGAGGCCACTGTGGGCATCTCAGCGTGGACCACGGGTGGATCAGAGCTAGGCAACTGCCCACCTGGCTCCTGGCCCTCAGTTTTACCTTTTTTTGGAGGGGGGCTCTGCTGTGTGGATATTCACCACCCTGGGACCCCCCCACCAGACCTGTTCTGATGTCATGAGTGTCAAATGTGACCGCCTAGCCCCCCAGGAGATGTCATGACAACACTACACACACCCAATAAAGCGAATGGATGACAAAAAAAATAAAAGACCAAGACCACAAAATGATCCCTTGGTGCTTTCACTCTGTAAGTTCCATTGCCCTGGAGAAATGGCCTGCAAATGTGTTGATCTGCAGACCACTTCATCTTGGCCAAGCCATCCCTGCACCCTTCTCCTCTCTTCCAAACCGTAAATGACAAACCCACAGAACTCCCTTTCCCCAGTCTAGACTCCTAATTACCAGAGCAAAATCAGCCAACCCAACCAATCAGACCAAGACCAAATTCATTTAAGTGGGAAGAAAAGGATGTTTTAAATGAGAGAGCAAAGAACAATTCAACAGGTAAGTCATCATTTATGCCAATAACCAAAATATAGGCACTGGCATATTACAAACACTAGGATTTCAAGAACCCACATGTTATCTTGAGGACCCTTGGGAATAGAACTTTCCCCTTGAACCAAGTTTTTTGTCCAGACAGTGTCATTTGCAGCTCTGTTTTTTTTTTTTTTCCTCTCAGTAGCCGGGAACTTGGGTTTTGACCAGTTCAGAGGCTCACACACCTCTTTCTGAGTCACTGCTTTCTAAGACAACATTCTGATTTTCCTTGGAGCGTGTCCACTAGGGCACTGACCGGGATGGAACCTATTTAGCTTACAAGACCTGACAGTTTCATAGCCAAAGGTGAGTGAAAAGGCAGTTCATCAAAGTTCAAATTGTGATAAGAGATCCAGCATGAAATGGGAGGCTGGCCTTGCCATAAAGGGAGGTATTATTTTGGGAAAGGTTGGCATGTTTATGATTCTTGAGGCTACGTGAGCTCAGTTTTTCCCCTTAAACATCTGCCACAGGTGCTGGGAAACACTGCTTGTATTTTTGTATGAACACGGTGTAAATAATGTCCACTTTCAATAAACCTTTAAAACCAAAACAGCTGCCATTTGGGGCTTAAAAACAACTTGTGACTTCCCGTAACTCTGAGCGACCTTATCATTAAATTCTCCATATAAAAATGTAACCCCTCTGCCTACCCTCATCTTTGGTCTATAGCCCGGTAAAGTTCATAGCCCTTGACTCTGTTTTTCACAAATACATGGCAGTGGCTTAAGAAACAAATAAACACTTGTCCTAGATTCTTGGAAGAGCTGCTGTAGCTGGAGGACATACCACTATTCTGATAAAAACACCCTCTGCTTTGTGATTTTTTTAATCTTTTTAAAACTCTGGTGCTCAGAGGGCCTTTGAAAAACGTGTGTGACTAGCTCTCTTTTCTATGTTGTTTGTTACATATTGCAAACCACAAAAACTAGAACTTTATCTTCTAAATTCTTCTATGATTCCTGAAGATTTGACCTAGGGCAAGGAAGCAATCTATAAAGCCATGCGTGTAATAAATATTAAGTTTGGGTTTTCAGGCATTATATGTTTTCGTTTTTAGCCACACAGCATTTTGTTTTTTTTAATTCCAATAGATTCAAAGGCCGAGAAAGGTTTTCCTTTTATGTAACAGCAGTCTCCTCCCATGTCATGGGAGTGGATTGGTAGTGTCCAAGAGACAGTGAGGTCCACTCTCACTTTTTTTTCTTTCTTTTTTTTCTGAGGAAGACTGAGCTAACAACCATTGTCAATCCTCCTCTTTTTTCCCTTGAGGAAGATCAGCCCTGAGCTAACGTCTGTGCCAATCTTCCTCTATTTTTTTGTATGTGGGACACTGCCACAGCATGGCTGGTGAGTGGAGTAGGTCCGTGCCCAGGATCTGAACCCATGAAGCCAGGCCACTAAAGGGGAGTGTGCAGATCTTTAACCACTGGGCCACGCACGGGGCCAGGCCCCACTTTCACTTTTTATTATTTTTGTGAGGAGATCAGCCCTGTGCTAACATTTGCCAATCCTCCTCTTTTTTTGCTGAGGAAGACTGGCCCTGGGCTAACATCCATTCCCATCTTCCTCTACTTTATATGGGACGCCGCCACAGCATGGCTTGACAAGCGGTGCGTTGGTGCGCGCCCGGGATCTGAGCTGGCGAACCCTGGGCCACTGCAGCAGAGCACGTACACTTAACCGCTGCACCACTGGGCCGGCCCCAATCTGGACTTTATTTTTATATATGATGTGAAATTAAGGACCTTTTTATATTTTCTTCAAATGGAAAACCAATTACCACAAACTATTTATTGTATAGCCTCTTATGTTCCCACAGATTTGAAATATGATCTTTATCACATACAATATTTCCGCCAGTGTTTGTTTCTGAACATTCAATTCTATTATGTTGATTATTTTCACTCTTGCCAATACCACACCATTTTGACTCTCGTAACTCTATAATAAACTTTGATATCTAGTAAGACCAGTTGCTGTTTCTTTTTCTTGTGATAAAATACACATAATACAAAATTGACCATTTTAAATTGTATAGGTCTGTAGCAATAAGTACATTCACATTGTTGGGCAACCATCACCACTATCCATCTCCAAAACTTTGTGATCTTCCCCACCTGAAACTCTGCACCCATTAAACACTAACTCCTCATTCTCCCCTCCCCCTAGCCCCTGACAACCACCATTCTACTTTTTGGCTCTGTGAATTTGACTACTGTGGGTACCTCATGTAAGTGGAATCATACATTTGTCCTTTTGTGACTGGCTTATTTCACTTAGCATAATGTCTTCAAGGTTCATCCATGTTGTAGCATGTGTCAGAATTTCCTTCTGTTTTAAGGCGGAATAATATTCCATTGTATGTATATATCGCATTTTGTTTATCCGTTTATCCATTGATGGACGCTTGGGTTGCTTCCACCTTTTGGCTATTGTGAATAATGCTTCTATGGACATGAGTGTGCAAATATCTGTTTAAATCCCTGTTTTAACTTCTTTTGAGTATATATCTAGAAGTGGAATTGCTGGATCATGGAGTAATTCTATAATGTAGGATAAGGGTTCAATTTCATGTTTTGTACGTGGATATCCAGTTTTCTCAACACTATTCATTGAAAACACTGTCCCTTCCCCATTGAATGGTCTTGGCACCGTTGTAAAAAGCATTTGACTGTATCTGTGAGCATTTATTTGTGGACTATCTGTTCTGTTCCATTAGTCTGTGTCTATCTTTATGCCAGTGTCACACTGTTTTGGTTACTATAGCTTTGCAGTAAGTTTTGCTCTTGTTTTTAAAATTTCTTTATTTTCCAAAAATGTCATGGCTATTCTTGTTCATTTTCTCTTCAGATTAAAATTTAGAATAAACTTATCAATTGGGATTTTGAGCATTAAATGTATAGACTAATTTGGGAATAAACGATAGCTTTACAATATTGCTTCTTACCATCCACTATCATGGCTGGACTCTCTTTGTATTCAGATTTTTTTAACAGCCCTGAATACAGTTTTATAATTTTTATCATCTTACATATTTCTTATTAGTCTTATTTTCTGTTTTATCAGTTCTTATTAGTTTTATTTTTTATAGTTCTGTTGGTCTTTCAGTGGAGTTTTTTTCCCCAGTATATTTTCTTATTAATTATTGCTGGTGTTGAAAAAAGATTATTTTTTAATTTTCTTTTATCTGATAATCTAATTGAACTCTTTTATTTGTTTTAATATTATTCCATTGCATCTTTTGGATTTTTTTATATATGTTAGACAATTATATTGTCCACAAATAATAAAATTTTTGTCTTTTCAATTCCATTATTTATAGCATATATTGCATATGTCTTATTGTCTTGGCTGATACCTGGTGCATAGTATTCCATGACAGTAGTCATGGCAGGCATTCCTGTCTCATTTTTGAATGGGAGTGTGTCTAATGTTCACCATTAAAGCATAATGGTAACTGTAGTTTTCTATTAATAGCCTTCATCAAATTAAGGAAGTTTGTTTCTGCATTTAGAAAAAAATATTGAACTTTATCATATAATGTATCAGCATAGATTGAGAAAAATCGTTATTTATCTGTAATTAATAAGGTGCTAAATTGCATTCATATTTTCATAATTTTGAATCATCCTCATGGTTCTGGGATAAACCTTCCTTGGTCCACTCGGGTTTGCATTTTAATACCTTATTAGATTCAATTTAGTAATATGCTATTTAGGACTTTTTTGCATTTATATTCATGAGTTAGAATGATGCTATACTCTGATTTCGATTTTGGGGTTTTGTTCACTTTGTGATTTGAGTTTAAATACTTTGGTTTTTTTTGCTGTGAAATATATTAAATAATAGAAATTATTTTTTGAAGGATCGATAAAACACAACAAGAAGACTATTGATCTTTGATTAAATTTTCAATTTCTTTTAAGGTTATTGATCTAGTCAGGTTTTTTTTTTTTCTTTTACCCTTTCTTGACTCAATTTTGAAGATTCACATTGTCTTAGAAAATTATCCTTTTCATGTACATTTTCAAGTATATTTGCATAAATCTTATATAGCATTCTCTTAAAGTTTTAAAATTTATTATACCTATTGGTAAGCCTCTTTTCTCATTTCTAACCTTGTTTGTGTTTTCATTTTTTCCTGATCACATTTATCATACTTATTCTTCAAGTAACAATCTTTTGCTTTTATCAGCCAAGTAAATTAATTCTTCTTTTTCTATTTTATGTCTCTGTCTTTATCTGTATACTCACATCTGGTTTTCATCCTTCTTTCTTTCTTTTTATTTTATTTTTTTGTGGGTAGGCCCATTTGTTCTTTATCTAGGTTGTAGAATGAGTTCTTAGTTCACTTATTTTCAATCTTTTCGTGTTTTCCATGAAATCCCAAGTGCCCCTAAATTTTGATGTGTAGTGCTCTCAAAGTTATTACTTTATAAGTAGCCTGTATATAAATTATGAATTTCTTTTTAATCCAAGACTAATTAGAAAACATTTTAAAATTTCCATTGGTAGATTTTAATTTGGCCATTTTGTTGTTAACATTTAGTTTTATTGCATCATAGCTGTGGAATATGGTTCACATGATTTCTACTATTAAAAAATCTTTTGAGAATATTTTTGTGGTCTAATATGTCATCAGCGTTGTAAGTGTTCCATGGGTATTTGTAAAGGATGTTTATTCGCCTTCTTTTGTTACAAAGTTGTCCATATATTTATTAAATCAAGCATGTTAATTGTGCTATTCAAATCCTCTCTCTTTTCTTTTTTTTTTTGGTGTGATTCTTCTATCAATTTCCGAGAGAGAACTATTAAAATTTCCCATTGTGATGTTAAATTTGTCAATTGCTTTTTTGATTTCAAACAGACTTTTTAAAACTGTAGTTTGATAGTTGAATGTTAGATATACTGAGTTTACATCTTCTTTATGGATTATACTGTCTTTGTCTCATTTAAAGCTTCTTGCCTTGACTAACTATAATGTTACCACTCCTGTTTTATATTATTAGCATTTGCCTACTATATCTTTGTCCATCCCTTTATATTTGATCTTTCCGAATCATTTTGTTCTAGGTGTATCTCTTGGAAACAGATATACCTGGGTTTTGCTTAAAGAAAAACCTAATCTGAAATTCTCTGTCTTTGAATTGGGAAATTTATCTATTGCCATTTACTAGGAAAATGGAAACATTTGGTCTCACTCTGACATCCCTGTTTGGTTTCCTATTTTTATGTAAATTAGTTTTTACCCTTCCCTGGAGTGATTGAGTTTTCTTTACTGTTATTTTTTTGTTTACTGATTTGAAGGTTATACATGCTACTACTATTCATGTAGTATTTTTTATGCTTATTTTTTAATAACATGTTTGAACATGTTCCCTTTTATCAGTTTCTAACATTAGTTAAGTGTCTCTCACCTCCTCCTTAAACAAGACTAAAATTTTGCCTCTCCTCTCTTTTCTTTCCTACTTCCTCCTCTGTGCTGATAGAAATTTTATTTCAACCTTGTGTTCCACTTTTTTTTATCTTGCCCCTATTTTATAAGGAATTATTTTTTAATAATTGGATTAAGGTTAAAAGCACCATCATAAATAAATATTATGATTTAATCATAAGTTTTGTGCTGTCCTTAACTTATCTTTGTTTCTTGAATGTCTTTCTCCTCCTTATATTTGTTTTTAATTTTTCTGGCACAAACTCTTGAATAAATTTTTTAAAGAGTGGTACATTTTCTGAGTCCTTGAATATCTATAATTGGCTTTATTGAGTTATTGGGCTTAGGAACTGAGATCCCAAATCTTTTTCCTTCTACACTTTGAAGATATTTCTCTTCTATATTTTAAGATTCCAATTTTGATTATTTTTTAAATGAAAGAATGAAAAGTAGTGCAGTCACTTGTTCAGTTGTCTAGCTACTATATTTTAGGCATAATATTAGGCTACAAGAATTTGAAGAAGGTAACACTAACCTATAAACGAATGTCTGTGGGAGGAAGAGGAATCCAGTAACTGAATTTGTTCAGGGCAATCTCCTTTGCAGAGGAAACGTTTAAACTGGATAGTAAAATGAAAGCAGAAATTTACTAGAGAATTTATAATCTTATCTAGTTCATATTCAGGTTCTTATATTAAAATGTTAGCTAGAATTCTATTAGATAAATCTAGATTAAATTAGAATTACATAGAATTAGAAATAAATATATCTTCCCCTAAATATCAATAAATCCTCTTCTTCTTCTAGTGTCTAAAATATATACTCTTCTCCTTATCAGATTTCCGAGGATAGAGGCTGGTAAACTAAGGTATGCCACCTATTTTTGCAAATAAAGTTTTATTGGAGCAGCTATGTTCATTTACGTGTTGTCTATGGCTTCCTTCATGCTAAAGAGAGGCAGAGAGTTGAGTATTTGCAACAGAGACTGCATGGCTCGCAAAGTCTACAATATTTACCATCTGGATCTTGACAGAAAATGTTTGCTGACTGCTGCTCTAGACATGCATCAGCATAGATGACCAGGGCTCACGTTTAGTGTTTCTACGAGCCAGTGAAGATAGGCGACAACAGCAAATCTTGATTTCCTTAGGGTGGCTGATGACTATGTTGATAATAATTCGGATACTCGGTTCGTATATACTTTATACTGAAAGAAATTGAAGCTTATCTCTCCATCATGTACAATTGTCAATAATAACTTGCCCTTTAAATTATTTCCTTCTTTCATTTTTGGTTCTTTCTCGTGTTCTAGGAGTTGTGCAATTCAGCATTGCAATTTTCATTTCTTTGACTGCGTGATGTGAGGGAAGCTGGCGTATTTGCTAATGTGCTGTTGTGTGGGCTCGGGCTGTTGATTGCTTTTGGCCCAGGTGCCGTGCAGAGCTCCAAGGTTTGGCTTTGTGAACGTTGCCTGGCAAAACGGAAACATTTTGTGAAATTTCACAAATGTCACACACACCCGCACACACACACATTTTAAATTGCAAAATTCTCCCCCTTGGCACACAATTTTCCCCAGGTTTTTGTTCCTCGTAATAAATCTTTAACCACCTTTAGTCCTGCAGGAGCACTTTCGTGGGCTGAACTTGCTTTTGCTTTGATAAAACTTGCGCTTACAAGTCCTTGGTTTCCAGGGTGTTCTTATTGTTTCCCCTTTCTCAAAATTTAATATGATCTTTTATTCCAAAGAGAAAGCAGCTTTATTTCAAGACCAACTGTTCCCTCAGACAAAGATCCATGATTCAATTCCCAGCAAAAACCATTTTGCAAGATGGGATCCATAGAAACTGATCTCTCAGCTTCACTGTCTTGAACCCAGAGTGAGACATAGGGAGTTGAAATCGGAGAAAAACTGGGCAAATTACATTCTTTGTGTGCATGAATTAAGCATTGAAGAAGCTATAACAAGAGTGCTTAATCCCAATAAAAACTCTCCTTGGTATATTTTGGTACTTTTCCTTTATGGGTAGCTAAGAGCACTTTACAAACAAGTCATTGATTTTAGAATGAAGAGACCGATATTATGTCACTAAATCATAGACGACATTAAACCGTTAACCTTTGTTTAAGGTCTTTAAGATGTCAGGGGGGCCAGGCAGGGTTTAATTTTGTGGTTGGTGTATCTATTCTGAGCATTTTGCCAGTTTTAGGATATGCCTCTGGTTTAAGAAAATTCTTCCAATTTGCCTTCCCAAATATGCATCTCTCTCTCGGCTTTGAGCTCTGCCTTGTAGTTTCCTGGCACTCTACTTACTGTGCCGTTAATTCTGACGATGACCCCCCAGCCTCATCCCTTCCGCTTGACCTCAGGGTCCTTGCACCTGTGAGCTACCATCTTGGCAGCATTGATCAGACAGGCTTGGCTGCCCCATGCACTAGCTGTGCCCTTCTTGGTTTAGACCTTTCAGGGTAAAAATAATTGGGCAGCCCTCTGGATCCAGAACATGCAAGTGCAACTTGGCCAACCTGGATAGGGACAACCTGGGACAGCCTCAGCCATACTGTTTGAAACGCATTGTATTTACTGGAGAGCAGACAGTGCAGTTGAACAATTCTAAAGAGGGAATTGGTGTCTTTATTTTGTCAGTTACAGATCTGGCCCCAATTGTCTGAGGAAGAAGGAAACTAAATGTTCCATTCAATCATTTAATGAATACCTTTAGGTAGTACTCAGCGTTCAGGGATATTTGCTCAGGATGTCTCATGGAAATGTTAGAGTTAAAAGTGTGTGCTCCAGAGTCAGCCTATCTGGGTTTAAACCAAGATTTTTCTGCTGAGTAGCTCTGTGACCTTGGACAAATTACATAGCCACTCTGTACCTCGGTTTCCTCATGTGTAAACTAGACAAAACCTACCTCTGTGCTGTCTAGTTCGATAGCCACTAGCCACATGTGCCTATTTAAATTTAAATTTAAAGTAATTAAAATAAAATGAGGGTAACAATTCATTTCTTTAGTTGCAGTAGCCACTGGTCAAGAATTCAACAGTCATGTGTGGCTAGTGGCTACTGTATTGCAGAACACAGACTAGAACATTTCTGACATAAAGTTCTATTGGACAGCACTAGTCTACATAACAGGGTTATAATGAAGAATAAATGGGTTAATATATCTAAAGTGCTCAAAACAATGCCTGGCACGTAGAAAGGGTTCAATATATTTATCATCATCATGGTCATCATCATCATCATCATTTCTATACCTCTCTCTCTTCTCAAGTCCTCTTCAAAATGGTGGTTGGGCCTACTGGGAAAGGGTAGGATTACTCCACTTCTTGGCTACCAGTTTTTGTACAAATGCTTGATTTCCTGTACCATCTTGTAAGTTTCCACGTAACAAGGATATCTTCATTTTTAAAGAGAGACATCATCATAGAATGGCTATGAATGAGGCCTGCAGCCTGTTTTGAATCTCAGTTCTCCACTTGGTAGCTGTGTGACCTTAGGCAGATTATTCATTCTGTGTCTCAGTTTCTACATTCACGAATTGAGGATAAAATATAATATAATAAAATTCTCAAAGGTTGTTGGGAGAATTGAATGAGTTAACAGAAATACTTAGAATGAGACCTGGCATTGTAAGTTCTCAGAAGGTATTCTGTCATTAATATTATTATTGCTGCCCTGTCCTCAACTCCTCTTCAAAATGGGACTGGATTCTGCTGAGGAAGCAGTTGGCTCACTCAGCCTCCTGGTGGAGAGAGGTGTCAGAGTCCTCTAGCTCTTCTGGTCTTTGGGGTGATGTCCCTTTGTCCCTCTGCTGGATTCGTGATTGATTTGATCTGTGGTTCAGTGGATCTTAGCTCAACTAAGGATCTACAGCCTTTCTTGGCTGACGTGGTCTTTCCTTGGCTATCACTGGTGCTACAAACCCATTGTGTCTCTGTCATACCTTCCTTTTGGTTTCTGCTTGGGCAGTCACTCCTAGTCTCCCCTAAAAGGTCTCTCTCCATCTCATCATGCCTGGTCCTTGGGCATTCCACCCTTCTCCACTAAGCTTTCACCCCACTTTAGGAGAACTTCAGTAACTTCTAGTCTCTATCCCTGCTGGATCCACAGGTTGATTTCCAGGTGGCTACACTATAGGTAGATCTGAAATAGGAAGCAGGGCAGAAACCCCAGCCCTCAGTATTCCTTTCAATTTACCTAACATACTATTCTCTTCCCCCAGTGATTTCAGATGGAAATTAACCCCATCCCGCCCTGGCAATCGGTCTCAGCCCATGTGGATCCTCTTAGAGGAATAGATCATCTAAGGCAGGTCCCAGGAGAAATGAGATTTCTCATCCAGACATTCCTTAAGACTTACAGCCATTCCACAGTGACTTGAGGAGACTTTGGATAATCATCTCCACACTGAGCCTGGAGATTCCTTGATAATGACTCCACTACTCATCACTGAGTCATGACTTGAGATTGGAACCTGGCTTACGGCATGTGTATCTAGACATAGCAAATGACCTTATGCCCATGGATTCCGTCCTTAACTGGTAACTGGGATTCTGAATTAGTGTGGTGGAAATGTCAGTGAAAGAGGGCAAGAGATAAATGCATCAAATACTGTGGAAGCAGAGTTAGTGGGTTTGGCCACTGATTAGATGTGGGAGGCAAAGAAGAGAAGATTCAAATCTAACTTCAAGGTGTTGAACTTGGTGATTGGGAAAACCAGAAGAAGTTTATATGCTGTCTTCCTAAACAGTTTACATATGTGTTTCTAAAGCATGGAGCCCAAATATTAGCTATGTAATATCCTTTGCTCATGATGTGCTGATGGAGTTATTTGTTTTTGTAGGTTCTGAGAAGGCAAGTCCAAGGGCAATCATACTCTAAAAGCGATGTTGACATTTATGTGACTGTATATGATATGTAAATATGACTCGGTTGAAACATCTAACATTCAGGTAATAATTCAGACATCTTGCCTATAACATCACTAGTTGCGTTTTTCAAATAAAGCCACAAATAATTGGCATAAAAAATAAAAATGATTCTCCCTAGGAATAATATATACTCATTTTTCCCTCACGGCTTGATGATGTAAGGTATTGCATCTCAGTTTAGAGTCCAGTGTATATCTCAGAAAGGGGAAGTTGCCTTTCCCTCTCTTAAATGAGAATTTGCATGGTATTTAAGATTTGGGGCACTGCCGTGGAAGGGTAACGTTTCCCCAGGTGCACATGAATATTATTCAATGATGATGAGTACTTGATGAATAATTTTCAGACTGTTGTTTATAATTACTCTGGTAATAGTAATGATCAATCCAAAAGCAAACAATGCCTAACTATTAGATTTAGGAATAAGAGGGTAAATCTCATAGAAAAGTCATCATTTTTAGTGGTTGTGGAGAAAATGTTGAAATGACTAAAGGAACATATGGGGAACTACCAGCAGACCAATTCATGTGTTGTAGCTATTTAACTGAATTACAAGTGCAAAATGCATTCTTTTCCCAGTTTCATTCCATTTAAACCCAAATGGCTGTGTGAAATGGTGTCATACACCTGGTGAAAAGCTTTGCTTTTTAAAATTCTTATTGCTTCACCAAAGCGCCTGGTGTTGAACCAACAACAACATTTTTCCTGTATTTTTTAAACAAGTTTAACTATTTTTCAGAATATTCACGTCTCTTGCCATGAAAATCTAAGTGTCAAAAGAAATTTAATTTATCTCCCTTCGTTCCCTCATGGTTCTGTTCACATCAATGATGACGCTAGTCATTGTTAGGAAAGTAAATGAGGAGGGATTTTTTTCCCCCTTAAGTCCAGGAAAAAAAAGGAATAAAAAATATTTCGCTGTTGTTAAAAGTAGAGGCTATGTTGTAAAACAGCAAAAAGCACCGTCCAAAACTGCTAAGAGAATGTAACCAAGAATGGAGGGTCAAAACCCACAAATTAAAACTTTGAATTATATTTGAGAGTGCAACGTGAAGAAAAACAGAAATAACATTTACTTTAGGCATAAAAAATTGTGCTGTCTTATAAAAACACATTAAAAATAATATTTAATGTATTTGGGAACATAGATTATATATAGTTACAATGAATTATATAAATTGGGCATTGCAAACTGTTGGCCCTGGAGCTACATCTGGTACCCAGTTATGTTTTATTTTACCCAATATTTAAAAAAATTCTTATTGCCTACCAACATTTAACAATCGGGTGCATTCACATAAAAATTCAGATTTTTTAGTTCTTTTGAAAATAAGAATCTGACAGCAGTGGGCCTGTATTTTTGCAAGGTGTCAGGGGGTGGGAACTGAAACCAACTTCCTCCTTTAGGTGGAGTGTGTGTTCTCCAGTTTCCCTAGTCTCCATCACTCCCTATTGTCTCATGATGGGTCTGTTTCTCTAATTGTTGTTACCTGCCAGTGTCATTGGTCTTCTGAGCTTTGCAGCTCCGCTGAGAGTAGTGTATCAGTTCTCCTGCCATAACGTGATTATGCATTCCTGTAAAATGGAGGGTTGTGATCGTGAGATTAATACAGCTCTGGGGCTGGCCTGCAGCCGGGGCAGGGAGTTTTGAGTGGGTTGAAGTGTGATCCTCCAGGTCCTGCTGTACTTTGGTGCACTTAATGGCTGTTGTCTTCTCTGACTTCAATATCAGTGGGATTGACTTTGGCTTCTTGTGACTGGCCAGGGCTTTCAGGTCAGAGACAGTTAATTCCAGAAATATCCTGGTTGGTGCCCATTGGTTGGCCTGATCCGGGGGATTGGCTCTGGAAAATATTAGTCCGCCCTCCACTTCTGTCTCAGAAGGTGAGGACTTTAGCTTGCTCCTTGCCGAAAATGAGGACTCAGTTGAGGATAAAGCCAGTCATCACTGGTTTGTATCCAAATTTTCTTTGTTATAGTCACAGTCTTACAAGGTCTCAAGTGTAGAAAGTCACAGTCCATATAACGATGATAGAATGGGTCAGTAAACTGCCACATATGATTTAAGCATCAGCAAAGACATTGTGGGTTATAAGAAAGTTAATTTTCCCGGGTGTCTTCCAAATAAGAGTCTACCTCATAATGATTCTAGCCTTCAGGGTAATTATGATTTAGTTGAGGAGCTGTGTGACATGTATATTAAGAGCAGTAATAATACAAGGCTGCATGTTATGTGCCAAATAAATATTATAGACAAGAAGTGGTGTAGGAGTTCAGAGGAAAGAGTTAGTGTTGTGGGCTACTTAATTTAAGGAGAACTTATTAAAGAACTAGGTTGGCCTTAAGGTGTATTCAAGAGCACTTCTGATTACAGGTTTGGGTTAGAATAATCATTCAGAGTAATCAATCATTCAAGGGCTTGGTTCTGGAGAAAGAGTCCTCTAAGGGTGGAGAAACAATCAAGTTTCTTCAATAAAATTCAGAACTATTTAAACTCACTAGCGCCTCAATCACATGGAATTAATGTTAAAAAAAAAAAAAGAGGGAAAGTAGAGAAAAGAAGAATCAAACCCGTCAAACATCAAACAAGCATTCAATCCAATTCTCTGCTTGCGAGAATCAGAGGTTTTCAACTCGAGACTGTCGTCTTTCAACAGCCTCATTTTGCAGATGAGGAAACGAGTCCTCAGAAGGCGTGTTGCCTGAGGCCACAGAGCTCACTTGTGCTGAGAAGCCCTGTGGGAAGCTAGGGCAGAGGGGGAGGAGAACTGATCTCCCAGATGGGAGCCTCCTCCACAGCCTCTGAGCTACACGCATGCATCTTTGGAGCTAGGAGTGAGCAGTCCTGATTTTGAGGCTTTCAATTGGGCTACATCTCCCCTCCGGGCTCTGAGACAGTTCTTAAAGCCAAACTCAAGTGACTAAGACATCAAGATTTATATAGATGCAGAGCTATGCAAACCTATTCTTGATTTTCTATAAGTGGATTTTTCTCATTGTGAATTACCTTCAGCGATTCATATTTTAAGTTCTCTTTGATAGAATTAAACAATCCAATAATGTCATTTGATGGCTCTATTCACAATTTACTTCTGGACCCCATGAAGCCCCCAGGTGGCCTTTTAAGTGAAAGCACTTAATTACTTCCCACAACCTAAGGGAATGTGAAATTACAAATACAGCTAGATTACTAAAGCACATGTTTGGTTCATAATTTGTCTCTTCTGCTCATTTCCATCATGCAATGGAATAGTTTAGACCAAGGAAACACAGAGAGTGAGGGGACACTTGAACAACATTGCTTGAGTCGACTTTTAAATAAGATTTATTAGTTTATTCTTAACATAGAAAATTTGGAAAATGATGAAATGTATCGTGGAGTTCAATTTTATAACGTAGCTCCATTATTTATTTGAAGAATTATAAATTCCCAGAATGTAAGACACTTCAATAGTAGATAAACATTACTGTGGAATTACCCACTATTTATAATAGTGTATCCCCAGCCAATAATATGCATAACTAAGAGATGGCCAATTAGTGTTATGAATTCACTGGTACATAACCAGAGAGTTTATTCATGTACTTTAACATTTTAAGTATCATATTTTTAAGTACAGCTTATGACTAGTTCGTTATGGGAATCTGAGGGCATAAAAAGTTCAGTTTTATTAAAAAAAAAAAAGTGATTTTTGAATGGAGGGAATTCCAAAAGCTGAGAAACTTTTTCTTTTTTTTCAAACTAAAGTCAGAAATATTGCATTTGCATGACCTTTCCTTCATGAGTAACTCAGAAAATTTGATTCAAACTTTCCAAAATAAATTTTTCTTTGGCTTGAGACTAGAGCATAATAATTTTCAGTTCAAAAGGAGATGTTGGTGGACTTTTTTTTTTTATGACAACATGAGAAAGGAAAGAAATTAAGGCCCCAAATAGAGTGCTTGTTGTTGGCTTAATTAGGGAGCAGGGACTGTGGCACCATAATTACTGGAAATGATGCACCCACATCATCCATGTTATTTAGCTGGTAAATTTTGACTTTCTCTTCCGAGAAAAACAGAGATGTGTGTTCTGAACTGAAAAATTCCTACTGAAGTCAGTAAGCGTGCTATACATCTAAGATTTGTCTGTTGGGAGGAAAGTGACATGGGTGGGTAAAATAGAATATATGGTTTAAATCACGAGATGAGAGTCCAGATGGAAAAGTTTGAAGGAAATAGAGAGTCTGTGAAAGGTGGGGGAAGATAGATGAAGAAGGGTGAGGACTTGGGAGATCGTGGCCTGTTTGTCGACTCTTTCACACACACTACAATTCCAAAAGCAAGGCAGAACTCCTGAGATCCCATAGATGGATGAGAATGTAGGGAGAAGACACAAGAGGAGGGAGTGTTTTGGAAGCTCTGTGAAGAAGGGGGAAAAAAGATTGGAAAATGTTACAAGCATTCTGTTCATGTTGTGTCACTTAGTGCTCTCTTGTCTCCCCAGCCCACTAGTCTGGAACAAAAGTCAGTCCCAAACATAACAACAGACACTGGGGAGCTCTCCAACAAAAGATCACCTCCCAAAGCACAGGATGGCACTGATGACTGACTGCCAGCCCCAGGAAACAGAAACACCGTAGAGGAACACCAGCACCCACAGTGGCTCCTCGCTGTCCCTGGAGGAACAGATAAAAAACCAGGAGCTGTGCCGGGAGGTAAGAAGATCCGAGAACTGGGCTGCAGGTGGTGTTGGGAAGCGCCAGACACCTCTCCTGCCACTGGGGGCTGGCTACAGGCAGTGGGAACACCCTGTTCTTGTTTCAGTAACAGGAGAGTAGGATTGTGACTCAGATCTACAGGCGGATGGTGGGCCTCTGGTTTTCTCCTGGGGGTGGAGCAAACATGGAGGGCCCACTTGGAGGAAAGCTAAAGCAGTTCATTATCCCTTCAACTTAACATTTCCTCAAAACTGTCCCCCAACAACGGGCAACAGAGAAGGTGGTTTGGCCTCCATTGACCACACAGTGTGAGTTGTAACAGAAGGTTTGTCACAGTCCCCTTGCATGGCTCCCTTACCACACTTCTCTTCTATCAGTTTACATCGACATACTCTATTGAGCGCCTGCCCATGCTAGGGACTCTGCCAGACATTGATAGTAGACAAACAGCACTTGATCCTTGACTTTGAGAAGGTCACTGCCTAATGTGAGGAGCAAATAATTTTGATATAAAGTATTAACTGGAAGGATAGAGGCCTGCCTGGAGCCCTTGACTCAGAGGAGGGGCCCTTAGCCCAGCCAGGCTGATGGGAAGGCAGTGACTCATGAAATTGGCAAGTGATGAAAAGGGGATGGTAGGTCCAGCTGTTGCTAAAAAAAGGTTACTTAACTCTTCATTTCAACCAATGCCATGTTTTAGCCTCATTCTTCATATGCCCCTGTTTTAACTCAATTGAAATCTTGGAGTTGGCACTGACAATGTGATTAATCCCTATCCCAAATTCACTGGAGATGACCCACTCCCATCAGACTGCTTATTATCACCCAAGCCAGAAGCCAGAGAGACATCCTATCTCCTCTTTTTCCTTCACTCCACAGCAGCTGGTGAGTCAATAAGTCACTAAGTCCTGACTACCTACAAACATCTTTGGAATTGACCGCTCACTCTGCCCAGTCTCTGTTATCTCCACTTTTCTCCTAGCTCTCTTCTTCCCTCACTTCCACTACTGTACCAGCCTCTTACCTGAAATCTGGCTCCATTCTCACTCCTGTTAACCATCGCCATGAAGGCGATCTTTCTAGATCAGAGATCTTGCCATGTTACTCCACTGCTCAAAATCTATCAATGGTTTTCTACTATAAACAGAATAAAACCCCAACCCTTAACATGGTCTAAAAAGTCCTTTACAAAATATTTTAACAGACACCATCAGAGAAGATATACAGATGGCAAATAAGCATATGAAAAGATGCTCAACATTATTAGTCATTGTGAAATACAAATTAAAACCACAGTGAGATACCACCACACAACTGTTAGAATGGCTAAAATTAAAAAGATTCACCACGTCAAGTGTTGGCAAGGATGTGGAGGAAATGGAGCTCTCATACACTGCTGGTGAGAATGTAAAATGGTACAACCACTTTGGAAAACTGTTTGATAGTTAAACATACATTTACCATATGATCCAGCCATTCCATTCCTGGTATTACCTAAAACAAATGAAAGCATGTGTCCAGAAAAAGACTTCTATGCCAATGTTCATAGCAACTTTATTCATAATAATTAGAAACTTGAAACAATCCAAATGTTCATCAGTAGTGAATGGGCAAACAATTTGTGTATTCATGTGATGGAATACAGCAATAAAAAAGACTAAACTGTGGATACATACCAAAACATAGTTATACTGAGTGAAAAAAAACAGACAAAAAAAGAGTATATACTATATGTAATAGTTCGCTGGAGCTGCCATAACAGGGTTGGTTTCTTCTGAGCCCTCTCTCCTTGGATTGCAGATGGCTGTCTTCTCTCTGTGTCTCCACATGGTCTTCCCTCTGTGCATGTCTGTGTCCAAATTTTCTCTTCTTATATTGGGTTACAGCCTGCCCTAATGACCTCAATTTAATTTAATTATCTCTTTAAAGACCCGATCTTCAAATACAGTCACATTCCAGAGTACTAGGGGTTAAGCCTTCAACATATGAATTTTTGGGAAACCCGATTCATCCTATAACATTGTATGATTCCATTTATACAAAATTCTATAAAATTCATACCAAGCTATAGTAACAGGATAGCAGGAGGAGTCAGGGGGAGGCAGGAGGGAGGGATTATTAGAGGGTATAAGAAAACTTTGGGGGTAATGGATATGTTCATTATCTTGTTATGGTGATGGTTTCATGGGTGTATACATATGTCAAAACTTCTTGCATTACACACTTAAAATATGCACAGTCTACTGTAAATCGATGACACCTCAATAAAGCTGTTCTTTAAAAAATGAGCTTTATGATCTTACCTTCTCATTCTTCTCCAGTTCTAGGTCTGGCCATCCCTTTTTAGGTACCATGCACCCTAGCTACACCAAATTTTCACCGTTATTTGAATATTGCAAATTTTCTCATACCACCAAGACTTTGCAAATGCTGTTTCCTCTGTTGGAAAGCCCGTCTTCCTTCTCTGCTTAGTGACTACAACTCAGACGTCACATTCCAGAGAGCAGCCCTCTCCAGCTTGAGCTAATTGTCCATCCTCCCTGGTTCCATAGCTTTCTTATAGCAGGTATAATGTTGGCTTTTGGCTGTTTATTTTCTTCTTTGTATCCTATTAGGTTAAAATTTTTTTTAGATTTTTTCTTGATATCTTTTTAAAAATAAACTTTCTATTTTGGAATAATTTTAGACTTACAGAAAATTTACAAGCGTGGTACAGAGACTTCCCATATACTCTTCATTCAGTTTCCCTTATTAAGGTTAACATTTTACTTTACTTTGTTAAAGCTAAGTAGCCAACATTCGTACATTACTATTGACTAAATACCAGACTTTATTTGGATTTCACTGGTCTTTCCCTTCATGTCCTTCTGTTTCAGGATCCCATGCAAGATACCGCACTACCTTTTGTTGTCATATGTCCTTGATCTCCTCTGGTCTGTGACAGTTCCTCAGTCTTTCCTTATTTTTTGATATGTTTTTATCCCCAGAGTCTACTAAAAATAAAAATAACAAAAAAATAGCAAACATTTATGGTGCCTATAGTGTGCCAGGCACATTGTTAGTGTGTTGTGGAGTATTATCTCATTTAACTCTCACAATCATCTGGCAGCAGTTGCTATTATCACTGGTTTAGCAGATGAAGGTGTTGATGTACAAATAGCATAAGCTGTTAGTTAGCTCTTAACACTATTCTGTAGGCAACTAATAAATGTTGGTTAGATAAATGGATTAACTCATAACTGCCTTTCTCCATTGGCTGAATTGTTAGGAAGGATGAAAATGCAGAATTTGCACAATACCAGATCTTCTTAAGTAAATAGGACACATTAAATGATGGGAGGATGTTGTGGGGGAGGACGAGGCTGTGGTCCTGCTTTGTCAGGAACTGAAATTTCTCTGCGTGACTCACGCGCCCTGCTACATGCAGCAGCCAGAGTTATGCCAGTGGGGCATTCGTCTCGCCCACCAAGGAGAAAGACCTGTTAGAAAAGAGAATGAGTTTACCAAACCATAAATGCGAAGGCCAAGGCACAGATATTTATGATAAGGAAATGATCTGCAATGCTGAACTATTTCACAGAGATCGTGGAAAACGCCCAAGCCTGTAAAGACTGGAAATCAGCTGAAATGCCACTGAAAAGCTGAAAGCAAACTCAGCATGTGCCCAATATCGTTTGAAGGCATGCTTTAAACAATAAAATAGGCAAGGCGGCCTCACTGATTTCTCTCTGGACACCCTGATGGATTCCTTAAAATAAAATGCACTGTTGTTCTCTCCGTGGCTCTTCAGTGGTCCTCAATGCAAGGAGATAGTTGAGAAAATCTCTTCAAATCAAGTATGTTCACTGCCCACCTTTCGGGGCATGCTAGAACATCCTTTACCATCGTCCTGGTCCTTCTCATCCTGGGGACTGGGGGTGAGGCATGCTAGGAAGTTGAGTTTAGAGTTAATCACTTTTGTTTAATAAATGAAGAGGTTGGGGGTTAAAGAAAGACCTAATGGTTCACAAAAAGTCATTTTTATTTAGTTTCCCTCACAGGGTTCTCGTTAATGGGTTTTTACTGTAATAACAATCAAAACCTGTATAGTATTTTCAAAGCCTGGAACATAGTTTACTCAGGGAGCTTGAGTGATTGTGCTATTCCTTGGCTTTCAGGCTAAAGCCATGTGGGTGTAAAGTGGAAGTGATGATATGGAAAAGGTTTGAGGTTCTCTGCTAAAAGCCCTCTTTTCTTGCATCCTTCTGAGGTGCACGCCCCATGCGACAGCTCTGGGTCTCTGAGGACACCCAGTCATCTAAAGCAGAGCGATTACCTCTATTCTTTTCCTATTGCCAATTTCTGTCTCTGGAGGATGTGGAGTTATTACAGTCCCTTCCTGACTACTGCTCAAAAGGAGAGTGGCTGCCTGGGGCAGTAGGACAGGGGAGTAGCATATAAAAGTCTCATTTTCCCGTCTTTAGAAAGTCACATAGCAACTGCCACATATAAACTAGGGCTAATCCCATTTTCAGTTTTCCCCACTTTGATCTACTTTGCTCAAAGAGTCTATCACATCCCTTGAGCTCTTTACTTTAGATCAGGGGTTGACCAACTTTTTCTGTAAAGGATAAGAGAGTAAATACTTTAGTCTTTGCAGGCCATACAGTCTCTGTCACAACTACTCATTTCCACTGTTGGGTTTTCACTGTAATAACAATAAAAAAACATGAAAACAGCCACAGACAAGATGTAAATGAATGAGCATGGTTGTTTTCCAATAAAACTTTATTTACAAAAACAGGTGGTTGGCTGGATTAGACCAATGGGTCGTAGTTTGCCAATGCCTGCCTTAGATAATAGACTCTAAGAGAAAAGAAGAATCATAACTTTCTTTTCTTTGTGGCATATTCGTTTTTTTTGCCGTTGGTGTTTTTATGGTTAGTACATTCTTGATGAAGTTTATTGCAGGTACACATCATATTAGTATAAAGATTAAAACTTGGAAAGGATACAAAATAAAACTCAATACTGTCAGAGTTGATACTTACTTGAAAAAGTCTAGTGAAAGTTAATGCAAAATTTCCTCCTTGAATAATTTTAAATATGATTATTAAGATCTTTCATATGTATTATGTTTTATCTTGTCAGTTTCTCAGTGCTCAGTTAGCTAATGATAATATCCTTTCTTTATATAGATGATGATAATAATGTCATCTAACACTTATCCCTTTGATTCCCCCTCCCTCTCCACCCCTCCCCCCCCCCCCCCGGTTATCACTCTGGCATAACCTTTAAAACCATATTTCTGCTGGATCATCAAGTGTGGCCCTAACTTTTCCTGAAAATTCAAATGAAATTTTATGAAAGTCCAAATACCATAGTCTATCAGATAACCTAGATTAATAGTAACAAGAAAGGAAAATCTTTTGTCAAACATGTTTAAGATAGTCTCCATTTGGTGAGCTCTGACAATGGGTTAGGATCTTGTGTCTCCAGTGTAGACCTCTCCGCTGAGCTCATGTACCCAACTGACAGTGGATACCTCCACTTGAGCGTCTAATAGATATCCTCCCAATGGTAATATTAATCCTGCCACTCTGCAAATCCATCTCACATCCCAAATTTATTTGAATGAATGGCACCACCATCTACTCAGATGCTCAAGCTCCAACCCTAGGAATTATCTTTGATTACTCTCTTCTCTTTACTTCCCACATTGAAACCATTCCTAAGACCTGCAGTCGCTATAGTCAGAATATACTCCAGAACCACCTCTTCTCTCCTTCTCTGCTGCCACCTCACAGGTCCAAGCCCTATAGTGTCTGGCCCAGGTTGCTATACCATCTTCTGTTTCCTTGTTGCCTCTAAGAGGTTCGCCTGCAGTCCATCCCCTCAGAGTGGGTTCTAAAGTGTAAATCAGACTGTGTCACTCGGCCTGCATAAAGCCTTCTAAACTTTCTATCCATCAACAAGTTCTCTCCACTCTCCCTCCAAATCATAGAGTAAAATTCAACTACTTCTATCTAATATCTAATAGCAATGTATATGGACCACCACCCATTTTGGCTCAAGCCAAAATTACTTCATCCCTATTTGAACTTCAGACGATCCAAGCTTGGATCTGTCCCAAGGCCTCTGCATTTGCCAATCTTTCCCCCAGATATTTGGGTAGCTGCCTCTTTCTCAACATGCAGGTCTCTGGACAAACGTCTCTCCCTCTGAGTGGTCTTTCCCTACCATCCTGGCCAAAGCTGTGTCCCTAACCTCAGTCACTCTCTATCTCATTACCCAATTTATCTTCTTTGTGAAACTTATCAGTCCTGTAATTATTCACTTATTTGCCTGTGTGTTTATCATCTGTCTCATCCCAACAAACAGAAACGCCCCCAGGGCAGAGACATTGTCTATCTTTTTTGTTGCTGTATTCCCAGCACTCACAAAAGTTCTTGGCACATAGTCGATGCTCAAAAAATATATATTGATTGCCATTGGTCTTGGCACTTTACATATATGATCTCCTTTAGTCCTCTGAACAATCCTAGGAGGCAGCTACTTTTGTTATCATCTTATAAGTGGGGAAACTGAAGCTTAGAGAAGTTAAGTGGCTCAAGGTGACAAGGCTGTTAAGTGGAAAAGGAGGATTTATGCTCAAGGCTGTCGCCTGAAGCCTGTGCTCTTAATCCATGCCTCCCACCAACACACCCCATGTGTTCGCACCTTTGCTCATGCAGCCCCACTGCCCTCGAATGTCTTTTCCTAGCCTTTCCTACCATCTCTGCAGGTTCAATGTACCTGTCCTCCATGGAGTAGTTCAGTTGCTTACTTTTTCTTTGAGTCTTTCCTGATCCCTTCCAGCTGGAAGTGTGCTTTCCCTCCGTTGTCTGAATTTCTTATACATCTGCCACATTTTACCTGGTATTATAGTTATTTGGCGCCCATCTTTCCACCTCTTCGACACTGAACAGCACTCAACTCCAGAGACCATCTCTGCTCATAGTGCCTTTTAGTAATTCCTCAGTAAATATTGATTGACATTCATTAGTTCAACAAATACTTAATGACAATATACAGTGTCTCACTTTTGCAAGCACCAGGGATACAGCACAAAACAAAACAGAACAAAATTTCTGCCTTCCTGGACCTTACATTCTAGTGAGGGAGAAAAACAATAAGCAAGATGAATAATACATATTACATAGTATAGATCGTGAGAAGTGCTTAAAAAAAAAAAGAAAAAGAGAAATCCAGCAAGGAAAGAGGGCATGAGGTGTTGAGAGCTGGGTCTTCAGATGTCAGATATCCCAATGAGTGACCGTAGCAATGAACTGTGTGTCAGAGCTGATGGGAAAAGGAGCAGGAGGTACAGTAGGCACCTGACACTCTGTTTATATAATAACCGGGAGGATAGTGTTTTGTTAGCTGGGTAGGACAAGAGCACTATTATGCCAAAAGAGCACCACAAAATCAAAGGGTAAAGATAACCTCACCATGAAAAGAAACAGAAATGGCTCATCTGTTTCAACATTTCCTAAGAAGATGGCTATTTGTGTTTCATATTCACGCAACAGTGGTTCTCCTTGATCAATTGTGCAATTACCACATAATTTGAGGAGGCTAAGGCACTTTAGAACAGGATTCCCAGCCTGCCTTTGCCTCCAACCCTGTTCTTACTGTTTCTCACGTATTTTTAAAGTACCAGTAGGCCCATGAGAAACTTAATTTACTATTGTGTGAGGTAACGGAAATTGGCCATTTTGACAGTTTTGACTATGGTATTAAAAGTTGTTACATAAAGACGACTATTTGGTACAGATGTCAGGGGGCACTGGGAAGGTGCTGGTGCCCAGATCCTTGGAATCACAAAGCTCAGGTTGGCACATCGTGCCAGATCCCTACCTTATTTTGCTGTTCATTTTCTGGCATACTTCCACTAATGACTTTCTTTAGAAAATGGGAAATGAATTGGGCTCAGAAGTGTAAGTGACAGCCCAGATTGTCATTGTTTTTCACAGCCCACGTAACATTCTATGATGCTACACATTTTGAGTGCAAAGAATTATCATCATGGTTGAGCCCAACACCCAGTCTAGGCATTCAGTTCTTTCCTCGTTTTTCCAAAACCCTCAGTTCATATGGGCTTATTATTAAAATGTTCATTATGTCTAATTATGCCCTCACATTCTTCTAAATGCTGCAGTTGTAATGATAAAATGAAATAATAGATGTGGAAACAAAATCATGCCATCCCTCTTTATGATGCCATCTCTCTCTACCTTGGCAAATACTCATTATAGGACATTTGGAAATACAAAACATTGTAAAGAAGGAAATAAAAATTAGCCATTGTCCATTTACCTAATAAAAAGCACTTGTGATTTTTTTTTTTTTTTGTGAGGAAGATCAGCCCTGAGCTAACATCCGTGCTAATCCTCCTCTTTTTGCTGAGGAAGACCGGCTCTGAGCTAACATCTGTTGTCAATCTTCCTCCTTTTTTTTTCCCCAAAGCCCCAGTAGATAGTTTACGTCATAGTTGCATGTCCTTCTAGTTGCTGTATGTGGGACGCGGCCCCAGCATGGCTGGACAAGCGGTGCGTCTGTGCGTGCCCGGGATCCGAACCCAGGCCGCCAGTAGCGGAGCGCGCGCACTTAACCACTAAGCCACGGGGCCGGCCCCACTTGTGATATTTTGATGTATATATAATACAGTTTTGTATCCTTTGGATAGTTTGTAGTGTATCTAGCTGATAAATTGCTTTCTACTCTGATTTATTTTAAGTTGTGTATATACATATATATATATACACACACACATAACTTATTTCCCCTATTAGGTGAAGCTCTTTGAAAGAAAGATCAATTTCCTACAGCAACTAACATAGCATTTTGTTTATAACTTAATTTATACAAGTGGTTGAGATTGCTAATTACTACTGAATATCCAATTTCCCTTTCCTCCTCAACAAAGAACACTGTTGGACAGCAATGAGCCCAGTTAAAGAAAAAAGAAAGCAAGAAACACCATATTTCCCAGACTTCCTTGCAGATGGGGAGGCCATCAAAAAGTGAGTAGAAGTCATTGGGTAGAGCTTCTGGAAAGTTCCTTAAAAAGGCCTAACTCAGGTGGCAGCATCTATGTTTTGTTTTCTCTTTTTCTCTCGTCTTGCCTCAGATTTGACTATATTGGCTGGCTCCAGCAGCTGGTTAGAGACCACAAGAGAAAGGCCAAGAAAACGGAGGGTCTTTGGCCCAGATATTCTGAACCATTTGCTGAACCAACATCAAAGTTGTTGACCCAGACTTTTAGTGACATGACAAAAATACGCCCTTGCATGTTTAACCCACTGTATTGCAATCTGTAGCCAGTTGCTGAACTCAATTCCAAACTCACACCACCACACCACTTTATTTCAAAAAAGGATTTTAGGGGACCACCAACTCCTCTTTATACATCATTGTGTTTTCAAAAGCAACAAGCACTGTGTGTCTTCCCGCTGGTAGGTATTCTATAAATATGTGTTGAATGAACTCTAAAGAAGCCAAATTCATCTTCGTCAATAACATCGTCTTCCTCTAGTGCCTTACTCATATCACTTTCGTGGACCCAAGTGGTCACTTTTATTTTTTTCAAATAGAAAATTTTAATGGTTCAGATCTACAAAAGGCATTCGTTCTGGGAAAGCTCCAGCTGAGCTCTTTATTTCTTTCAGGATAGCCTTCCTTTTGTAGCTTCTGCTATTTTATTTCTCATATTTTTATGTTCATTAAGTGCCTATGCCATAAAAATAATACTTTACAATTGCTCAGCATGTTTAACTTCTCAGGAGATCATTAACTCCTTTGTTCTTATTTTACCCACACTCCAGCAAGGGATAAAAATACTGTAAATGACTTAGGTTCTAAAAATAAGATTGAAATGAGAACAAAATCTCTTGCCTTGCATTGCGAACTAGTCTCTTTTCTCAAGAGATGTCAAGGTTTCATCTAGTGTGTCAGTTCTGCTCAGTTGTTATCACACAGTTGGCTGTCTGGAGCACTGTGTTAAGTAGGATTCTGAAGCCCTGTTAAGGCTCAGCAGGCGAACGGGCAGTAATTGGTTTAGCAATGCCTGTCATAGTCATGAGGAGTGAACAGGGAGTTGTCTGTGGCAACCCATGTACCTGGTATTTACCATCCCACATTTATACCAAGATAGATTTACTTACACACACACACACACACACACACACACAGACAGACAAAAGACATCCTATTCTTTAGTAGGATTTGCTCAATCCCAGTCTTTCTCTGCCAATCTTTTTCTGCTCATTTAGATTTATTCAGTCTAATTTATGCACTCACGTAATGTATATACACACACACTATACATTTGAGTGCATATATATATTTATATTTATGTTACTATTTTTCTGTGTCCCAATTTAGATGAAGTTTCCTAGGGTAAATCATGCATCTATTTTAAGTCTATTTTTTTTTAAATAGAATTATTAGAATTACAACATGGTCACAGTGGATGCCAAGGTAAAGTTTTTGATGACAGTATACTTCTGAGTCAGTTGGAGAATGACCAGCTTGGTACAGTTTAAATTTTATCCTGCCTGAGAGAGAGGAGATGCTAAATGGCATCTTAAGGCCCATTTCAAGTATTCAAGTAGACGAAGGCATAGGCCAGGGGTCGGCAAAATTTTTTCGTAGAGCCAGAGAGTAAATATTTTAGGCTTGCAGGTCATATGGTTTATAGTACAACCATGAACCCTACAACTGTAGTTCAAAAGCAACTGTGACAGCAGTATGTAAATGAATGGGCGTGGCTATGTTCAATAACAAAAGGGAGGGGGAGACCAGATTTGACTCCTAAATCTAGCTTGCTGACCTCTGGACTGGGAATCAGTTCTTTGCGGAGGGAGCAGGAAAACTGAGATAGTTCCCTACAGGGGGCTTGTGTGAACTTCAGTTTATCTCTGCATATCATGTAATTATCTGTGACATGACTACAATGATAATGATGATGATGATGATAATGCATATCTTACAGGGGTGTTCTAAGGATTAAATAATCCCATTATGGGTGCATCTAAATGGTACCGTATCTGACTGTGAAGTGGACACTTCAGTGGATCCTTTGGATGTTTTATCCCCAACAGGGCGCTCACTCCAGCCACCTGCAGGAGCAGGTGGGTCACACGTGCGAGGCTGCAGACCCGGTGGATGGGAGCTAATGGAGCGCAAATGTCTTGTTTAAGGAGCAGGCCGCTGCCCAGCTCCAGGCCATGGTTGTCTTGGGGAAATGGGGTCTTTTCATTGCCAGGTCTTCTGAGTTTTCAGGATAAGACAGAAATCTACCTTTGAAGGAAAATTTTCCAATTTTTAAACTTTTGCAAGCTATTTAAAATTTTTAAAAATTGTAGGAGCTAAACACAACCCAAGTATAAGGACTGGATCAAGTGGCGCCATGGTGTGAGCTTCGGTGCACTGTTCCCAGGGTCCAGATATTAAGAAGGAAATGGTTCAGCTCGGGCATATGGAAGCGGACTGACATCAACATCTAGCCGGGCCTCGCTTGTTCCATGCTCAAGTGCTAACTAAGCACACTAGTACCTCCCTTAATCATTAGAACAACTTGATTCATTTACTCGATATATACGAACGACTGTGGGCTCTGTTCCAGGCACTGTTCTACATACAAGACATCCAGCAGTAAACAAGACAGAGAAAATTCCCTGTCCTCATGGAGCTTTTATTCCATAAGATCAGTAGGATTATGATAATATACATGGAGGAAATAGAATTGAAGAATGGCATTTGGAAGAAGTGATTCTATGAGCAGAATCATTTATTCCCAAAGTTGAAAAGGGTGACAGTTATCAGCAAACAAGAAGGATTATAACAGGAAGACTACATGTCAACTACATTAAAAAAAGTCACTCACCAGCTCTGCTCTGGGTTCACAGAGAGGATAAATAGGAGGGAAGCTGGTACATTTCTAGGACAAGGGTTTACATAAGGTACCAGGAAGAACTTCCCAGCAGCACGGTTGTTAAACAGAAACAGGTGGCTGAAGTCGATTGAGAACTCTCTCCCCCTGGAGAACCTCAGGAATGGGGTAGTCGACACCCATCCAAACACATAGTCCCTTGGAGGCAGGGACCTGGACTAGAGCCAGACGCCTGAGTCCTGCAGTGAAAAGATTTTAAAATTCTAGACTTCTTACTTTGGCCTAGAGAGTCATCAAGTTTAAGAATTGTTGAAAGGCTTGTGCTTAGAAAGGTCTCCTTTTCCATAGATCAAGCTACATAGATGAGCTCATGTAAGGAATGCATTTTTTAATTTTAGCACTTTCTATAAATGGGTTTTCTAAACCCTAAGCTGAAATTGTTACCACGACGGGGAACATGGAGATAATTTTTCATTCTTTCATGCGATGCCGAATGTCAGCAGTAGAAGCTCCTAAAAATAATCATACCTTGTATTTACATAGCACCTTTCCCGGAGGTTCTCAAACTGCTTTGCAGACATCATGTAATTAATCCCTATAAAGCATCCTGAAGACAGTAATATAATATTAAGTTAATGTTTGTCTTGTGTATAAAGGTTATGCATTTTATACTTACATATTATGCTTATATCGTGTTATGTGAACTCTAGATCAGGCATAGAGTTTGCTGCCCCGAATCACTTTCTGATTATTGCATTGCACGGTCTGACAAGCAGGAGAGATGAAGAACAGAAGCTGCGGTTTCGGGAAGGTAAGTGCAGGTGAGTAAGGTGCAATTCACACTGGGGCTGCTGGGACTCTGTGACAGTTTAATTTATTTCCAGGGTTCATGGGAAGCTATTACGGGAGACATGGGACATGAGAACGGGACATGGAAAGAAGATTCTAACACTCCCGGGGGTACAGTATGTATGACTTATTTGAACAAGTGGAGGTAAATGAAGGAGAGAAGTTCTGGAATGAGGTAGGTGATACTGTCGATTTATTATTGTTTCTGTGCCAAGTCTCCCCTTTCTCAGCCCTCTTCTCCCCACCGTCGCATGCAACTTCTCGTTGAGACACTTTTGCCTTCATCTCGCTCAGCTCATCTCTTCTGCACATTTAGAAAAGATTATAATGGAAACCGATCTGCAATCAGCCGTAGACACTTTAGTATGAACTGAAGCTGGGACAAATTTTGTTGAACATTTTGACACTTTAAACCTCATCTCTAATATTGCGATGAAAGGATTAAATGAGTTAATAAATGTACAGATCTTAGAATAGTGCCAGGCACATAGCAAATGTTTTGGCAAGTTATTATTTTTATTATTTGCAAAAATGTCAGGCATGGTTGAACGGGAATGACAGTATACTGGGTCCCTACAAACATTTGTCCATCTTTCAAATCTGGCTTCATGGGTAACCTTCAACTCCATCTCTGCATAAAACTGGTCCTGGCAGCAAATACAGCAAAGAAATGGTCACCTCTGCCCCAGCAGGTGGCTGGAGAATTGACAGAGGAAAGAGGGAGGGAGGTCAAATCTGAGGAGCATTGCTGGCGGGGGGAGGGGGTTGTGTGTGATGATAAATTGGACAGAGAAAGAAAAGGGAAATGAAACTCTGGAGAAGACTCCCAGGTCCCAGCTTGGAGGGGTGGGCATCTGACTACTGCGGAGAACAATATGCAGATTTGGAAAGGCAACATGTTTACGTAGGCTCCAGCTTGTGCCCAGCCCAGCAGGCTGCCTGCAGGTTTACAGCTGAACATTACCATCACAGCACTGTCTTCTCAGGAGCGGCCAGCAGGAGGGAACGGCCAGGGAAATTTCCGCCAGCCCAGAGGTTCTGGTGCTGCCCTTGAGTGTTTTGGAGTTGGCAAGCGTGGTCTGGTAATTTTCCACTGGCCAAGTCAATCTTCCATGCTCGTGGACCCAAAATTTATCATTTGTACTAGTTCCAAAACTCCTCTCATTGGCTCTGATAATCCCTTTCAAACAAGCTGAAGACTTAGCACCAAATCCACTTTCAAGCGTGAACCAGGCCTTGAGTGGGCCCAGACCCTAAACCTGAAGAATATTGTCTGTTTTTAGTTGATTCTTCTTCAGGCATCTAACCTAGTCTTGGCTCACCCTGAAAAGAAGACATTCTTGAGCAAAGGCTCAAGGCTATGGAATTCTGCCCTTGGCACTAAAGCAGAAGCCCTAAATAAGGCATTCAGAACAACTTTAGATGCATTAATTCTGCCGTGTGGTAGCCACCTATGATTCAAGGCCACCCAAGAATACAATGGGCAAAGTTCTTTCATGACTATTAGCTGCGAGAAAAATACTTTCTTTTGAAAATTTAATCAGTTTTTAAACAAAAGGAAAGCCACCGTGAATATTTCATTAAAAAATGGATATTTCAAAGACTTTTTAAAAATATTAAGAGTAGCCTATGAAGTGATGGATGCCAATATTAGTGTCTCTTATACCGGTATTAGTGTCTATCCAAAATGAGTGAAGCAAAATTGAATGTTTAGTTTTCCTAAAGCAACAAAGTTTTATCATTTTCCCTGGAAATATATATTTTCTATCTCGGTAATGGAAAAGAGAAGTCTGGCCCTATGTGGAATTGGTTGAAGTTAATAATTTTGGTGTTTTCTGCCTCCATTAAAATGAGAATTGCTGGAAGGTGATATTAGTGAGGCGTGTTCTGGGTGAAAGTGACAGAAACACAGTTTAAACCAGCTTGAACAAAAAAGGAAATTTATTGGCTCAACCAGGAAGTCTAAGAAATGGGTATCCCTGAGCTTTTCTGGATTGTGGAGGGGAAACAATGCTTTCAAGACTCAGGCTCTCTTGCTCCCTCTCTGAAATCTGTTTTCTTCTGTGTTGGATTTTTCTTAGGTGGTGTCTCCCCACATTTTGGCAAGGATGGCTTCTAGCTCCTGCAGGCCTCTGTCACTCTTCCTGCTTGGTTATTAGGCTCAGGCTAGTTCAGTAGCTGAGGAAATGGAGAGGACTTATCAGACTGGGGATGCAGTTTGGATGTCCAGGGGCAGAGGCAGGGGATAGGAGGAGGAGATTTGACTCAAGAAGGCCCATCTGAGCCCTTTCCAGGGACTGATACCAAACTTACATTCCATGATCTACCATTAAAACCATTCCCTTATCAACACTCTTAACCCCTTTGCTCATCTCCTTCTCTTTTATTCCTTTTAAACACAGATATCCTTATACTATTGTGGTCATTGGCTTGTGTTGCGAGGGGCACAGATTTGTGCTTGAGGTGCAAGAAACCATGCAGAGCAAGAAAGTTGCATATTCCAGGAGGAAACAAGGGCTCTGTTTCCATAAGGAGGGGTGGGCTGTGCAGCATCCTAGAAAAAAAGAGGTCCACTGCAATGGCAGAAGCTGACCTGTGCATCATTATATTCTTCCCAGCACCTGCCCATGCAAGTGGCAGCCTGATCTTTGCTTATTGAATGTGAGTCTGGAGAAACTTATCTTCTTCAAATGCTTTGATTCTTCAGTGAGCTTAAGTTTAGTCTATGTGAAGTGGGTGGCTTTTTCTAGAGAGTCACCATCCCAGTGCCCTATCCCATTCCTGGATACATGTTGATATGAACCCGGAGTATGATAATAGGTGGCTATCCTAGAACATGATCTCAATATTTTGACAATGTTTTAACTTTGGAGACTTAACAGAAACTACATTCTCTGCTTTTTACCTAGTAATAGGTTTTTTTTTTCTTTTTCTGGGTGCGTAGCCATATAAAATAAAGACAATTTTCAAGTCTTCTTGGCAGCCAGATGTGACCATGTGAGTTCTAGGCTCTGGGGTATGAGTGGAACTTAGACGGACACCTTTGGAGTCATACACTTAGGGAAGATGCATGCTCTCTCTTTTCCCTTTTTCTATTCCAAAGTCTGGGATGTAGACCCAGTAATGCCCCATCTTGAGTGATGCAGATGAGGGCAAAGCCTTAAGGATGGCCAAACAACAAGAGAGAAGGAGCTGGGGCCCTGATTCCACGTAGCCCCATAGCAGCTGCTGGTCCTGATGACTTCCCGGAGCAGAGCCACCTCTTACCAAGGATGAGAGAGAGAAATAAATGGGAAAGAAAAATAATCTTTTATCTTGCTCAAGCCACTGTTATTTTGGGTTTCCATCACATGCGCTAAGCCTGTATCTTAACTAAAACAGTGAACCAAAGCTTTTATAGGAACATTTGGATCAAGCAATCCAGAAGGTGCAACAGTGAGAATTGGGCTAAAGTCTAAGAGAACTTAGATTATCTTAAATAATTACTGTCTTGACATTCAGGGGAAAAAAACACAGCTTAAAAAATAGCAAGTGATAAAAATAATTAATTGAACAGCCTGAGAGCATGGCATTTACAATGCATTATGGAAATCAGAGGCTTATGAAATTTTTGAGCTAGAAGGAATGGGAAAGTTTACCTGGTTCCATCACCTGGCCCAATCATCTCATTTTAGAGCTGGATTTCTCCATCTTGGCACTATTGATACTTTGGGCTGGATAATTCTTTGTTGTAGGGGGCTGTCCTGTGCATTATAAGATAATTAGCAGCAACCCTGGCCTTTATCCACTGGATGCGAGTAGTAACATCCCCCCCCCCCTCCCCGCCCCAATCATGACAATCAAAAATGTCTCAAGGCATTGCCAAATGTCCCCTAGGCGGGTGCAAATTTGCTCACAATTGAAAGCATTGTTTTAGAGAGCAAGAAATTGAGACCCAGCCAACCAGAGATTCCTTCTCTATGCTACTCTATTAGCAAGTTTGAAACATGCAAGTCATTTATAATACTGATGTAGAACTAGGGAAAACATTAAAAGGAAAATACCTTAAAATAAATAAAAATGAAATGATAGCAATAACTGATATTTGTGAAAATTAAGCTTCATCTTACTTAATCTTCATGACGGCTCTAAGATTCCTCCCTTTTGAAGAAACTGAACCTCATAGAGGCCAAGTCAATTTACACAAGGTCACACATCTAAGAAGCAGTAAAACTAGCATTTGGACCCACACGCTTACTCAGAACTTTAATACAAGGTGAATAGTAAGCAAAGCATCTTGCCATGTTGAATCAAATTATCAAGTCAACAAAAACAAGCTGAATATATACGTTTGGAAAATTCACATTTTCTTTAACCAATTTATATACTTCCTTAATTCAGTATAAATTTATTGAATGCCAACTATATGCATAGCATTGAAGGATAAAAAATGAAAAGGTAAACTAGTTTATATTTATTACTAGACCATGGTATAAATATTACATGTATTAATTCTTTGATTCCTTAATGCTAGGATATTGGTTGTTACTATGATTGTATTATAGATGAGGAAATGGAGGCATCAGATATTTAAGTAAACTGCTGAAGTTCACACAAGCCAGTAAGCAGCAAAACAAGATTTCAAATCCAGGTACTTTGACTCTCTTGTTTGTTTCTAAAGGCTTCCATAACAAAAGATTACAAATAAGATGGCTTAAAACAACAAGAAATTTATTGTCTCACAGTTCTGTCTCACAGGCAAAAGTCAGAAATCAAGGTGTCGGTAGAGACGTGTTCCTTCTGAAACCTGCAGGAGAATCCTTCCTTACCTCTTTCTAATTCCTGATGGCAATCTTTGGCATTCCTTGGCTTGCAGCTGCTTAACTCCAATCTCTGCCTTCATCGTCACATGGCATTCTCCCCGTGTGTCTCTGTCTTACGAGCCTGTCTTATTGTAAGAACACCAGTTATATTGGATTAGAGGGCCACTCTATTCCAGTATGACCTCATCTTAACTAATACATCTGCAATGACACTACTTCCGAATAAGGTCTTAGTCCAAGGAACTGGGGTTAAGATTTCAAATATATCTTTTTTGGAAGACACAATTCAACCCATAATAACCCTTAACCACCATGCCATAATGCCTCCCTATAAGTAAGATCGAGTCCTTGTCACTGAAAGCTCACAGGAGCACAGGAAATAAGGCATGTGCACACATAATGGCAACCATACAAATGCCAGAATCATTTGATCAATGTCACAAGAGAGAGAAAAAATAATGAGCCATGGAAATGCAGAGAAGGTGGAAAGATTTAACTGAGGCTGTGGAAGAGGGCGGCAATGGGTCGGCCTTTGTCAAGGGGAGTCATGGGACGGGTGAGGGGAGGTATAAGGACAGGCAGAACTGCATACAAAAAATTCAGGGAGCTGGGAAAACTCAGGGCTTGTTCCTAGAAGAGGGAGCTACCCAATAGTACATAGCATCTACAAGCAATGATGAGGGATAGGTCATGAAACCACAACTTTTCAAAATCAGAACTTCATGAGATCAACTAGACCAGCTCTCTCCTTTAAGGAAGGTGACGATATTGCATAACTGGGGTTACTGAAGCCAAGAGAGGTTAAGTGGCTTGTCCTTGTTAGCATAACTGTTTAGTGATGGAGAATGGTGAATTGGGACACAATTTTTCTATCTTCTGCTTGCAGCTATGTGTTTTTTCTATATCATGAAGCTAGAAAAATAGATTGGGGAGGTATCATGAGGTGTAGAATGCCAGGCTAAGAGTCACTAAACTGAGTTACAGAGTGACACTTTTTCAACATCGTGAAGTCATCTGCAAAGATTTGCGGGTAGACCAGATGGTGAATGAGAAATGGGGCCAGCAAAAAGAGGGAGGGGGCTCACGGGGATTCACAATGGAGATCAAGGGGGTTTGAACTGGTATCGTGCAGTGGGAGTACGAAGGAGAAGGTAGGGAAAAGAGCGTCTTCAAACATAGACAGAAGTTCTTGAGTGTTCGGATGTGGGGGACAGGAAGCCAAGATGACTTTGAGATTTGGGGCCCCAGAGATAATGGCAGTGCCATTAATAGAAATGGGGCACTTAGGGGGCAATCTAGGATGGTCGACCATCCTGGTTGGCCTGGGATGGAGGTGTTTCCTAGAAGGCAAGAAAACAGGTTTGGCCTTTATTTTATTTTTATAATAATTCATATTTAAATATGAAATAAAATTTATAGAATAATTCATATTTTATTTAAATATACTACCAAATTAATTACTAAATTTAAATTACTACTAACTCTGGTATTAAGGCTAAGTAATACTAGATTTAGACTTATAAAACCTAAAAGTAGGACAATTATTTCAAAGATATCTTTTAGCTCTAAAATTCTATGAATCTATGAATACAGCCAAGATTAACCAGTCATATTTATAATGTTGAAGAATGGTGAAAGTGACAACGAAGAGTTCATTTCAGAGATCAGCATATTGGAAGGCCCTGGCTTGTGTATTTCACAATTAGCAGTTTCTGTAAAATCACAGTGTTCCCTTTGCTTGGGCATAAAAAGAATTGCAAGGTTTTGACAACACTTTTCTCTCTTTGTTGCCAGCGGATCCTTGATCTCTGGGTTGTTTGCATCGAATCCGCCCTGAGGGTATCAACTAACAACGCCCTCTGTATTTGTCTGCTAAGTGACATGAGTCACCAGCTCCTTGTTCACATAGGGACCGTGAAGTTATGTTAGAAGAGCTCCTGATTTCCCAGGCTCTTCCTGAATCTTATTTCAGATAGTAAGAAGTAATTTTTCAGTGCAGTGCACATGAAATTAAGCATGCAACTGTTATTATTAATGGGACTTGTGCATCTCATTCCCCCCCTCCACAGTAACATATACACATGTGGGAGGCTGAAGCTATGCTACAGTTGTTCTACCAGAATTATAAAATCTGTAATCTGTCCCTTGAGATAAATGTGCAATTCATTTTCTCAGGGAAGGAAAACTGAGCCTTGGTCTCTGACATCTCAAAGGGCTTGCTCAAAAGAAGCTCTCTCTGGTGGTAAGTGTTTGAGTCTTATTGTTTTACTTTTTAAAATATCTCTGTTTCACCAGAACATGCTGAAAGATACCCACAGCACTTTCTTTTGTAGTGTTGTGAATTGAATGTTGACCAAATTCTACACATCACCTCAACACATGAGGAATGAATACCCTCTGTTTATTCATAAATCGCCATGTTTTCATGACAGGAAAAGCTCTTCCGTGTTGCTTCAGTTATGTCCTCAGTGATGGGGGGAGATACCTGTCCTCCTAGGGTGTAACAGTTTTGGTCTTTGATGCCTGAATTTTGACTAGAAAATTTTTTTTACCTTTTTTTTTTTTTTTTTAAATCTTAAACCAGGACTGGAAACCATTAGCGCCCAGTAAATATTTCTGGTGACCTCATCTGTTCTCACCCTATCTTGGTTGGTGCAGTTTTGGGCAGCTTACAATTTTAATAGGAAATCTGGATCAGTTAGAGTGGACAAATGACACGGAATAAAGAAGAAAAGAGTCAAGAGATGGCAGCTCTTAAGAGCGAGAAGCCAGTGAAATTATCTGGCATCAAAGAACGTCAATGACCAGGCATGATGGTACCACCTGTGATTTAGAAAGGGCACTTACTTACATCCCACTGAACACTTTGTGGGTTTCTCTTGGCAAAACTATTGATTGTGGCTGGAAACCTACAGGTGAAAACCATTACTTAAACTATGAACTTCAGTAACTCTTCCCGCTTAATCATCTGAGCAGACTTAGCTACCAGATCTTTTTGCTGGGAGCAGATCCACCATCCAGAAGGCCAATGCTGTTATTAACATTGCTCATAGCAAAGCTCTTTTGTTTTGTTTTCTATGTGTTCCAAACTGACAATAAGTATAACTGACATTGGCTTAGAAATAGAAAAAAGATATAGAACCAAAACAGATATTTCTTTCTAACCCAAACAGGCTATAGAAACTCAACGTGTTTGATTGTCACTATTTTTCCTCAGAAAAAGAATTATTTTCTATCTTCGCAGTTTCCTTTTGTTAAGAATTTAAACTTTGAAATACACTCAACCACGGAGTAAAATCCACTGAAGAAGTCTCTCTAGCTGCTATCGATGATTTTGCAGCCGTTCAATTAAGTCTCTTTCAGCCTTGAAAAACTGCCTAATTTGGGTTGGGTTTTACATGCCACCCCATTTTGTATTTTCAATGTCACTTTTAACAGGCATGAAGATCATGCCATAGAACTGCAAACTGGGCGCTCCATGTAATGCCGGCATCTACATGCACAGAACCCTTATCTCCTGTGGCATAAACGACAGCTGCACCTCTGCCAGAGATGAGCACACATGAGCCAAAGCTAAGAGAGAGCTAATCCACCTGTCATATAGTTCCTGTAACTCTTCCAGAATGTTTACAACGCCCCGGTCATTTCGAAAGCCCTTAATACAGAATGCCATTTGTTTCTTATAAATGCATATTTAGATGTAGGAGAAAGTAACATCTATTTTAAAAAAATCACTGAGCAGAATATCCTGTGTAGTCATCATGCAGGCAACAGCTGCGGGAAAATAGAATATTTAAAATAAGTTTGCAAAACAACAGTCCCCTGGGGACTTTCGCTCTGCCTTAAGTATGTGAAACAAAGCACCTTAAATAAAGGCTTAGTTTTATACACATAGAGGTTATTTAATTCCTAAGGACACTGTTCTCAACAACAAGAATGTGTGCAAGTGTGTGTGTTTTTTTTCTTTGCGAACTTTCTTTATTGAAGGTTTGTGCAACGGTTCAGCGGAAATTATGTGGCATCTTTCCTCAAAGAGAGCTGCGTTAATGTGCCAATGCCCTTTATTTAATGCACTTTAAATTTCTGACGCGCCTTTTAAAAAGTATGAGTTGTGTTGGGAAAGTCTAATCACCGTTCTGCATGAAGGGAAATGTGCTATTTTTGGAAGGGTAGCAGTGGAGTCGGATTTTAGCAGAAGGGTATCTCTATAGTACAGATGTCCGAAGACACTGGTTCGTTTTGATGCCCAAATGAACCAGCTAGAAATGTTACTTCTGCCAAAATTAGTCAGAGGAACTTCAACTAATCATCATTTAAGCAATTTGAGACTGAAAACTCTTAAGACAGTAGGGAATATTTAGAATTAATTCTTCAGAAATTCAGCTTTGAGGGCAAACTTTCTTCTCACTCTGGAGCGAGTTCCACCCCACCATGTAATTCGGCGTGCCTGTAATGACTTCATACAGATTTTTTAGAAGTCTCTTGGGATACTATCGATATGGTTTGCTGATCGAATCCTTTTCTCTTTCTTCTCTATCATGCACTCACCCTTTTCTCTAGATGCTTCTCTTTGGATCTCTTCCCATTCCAATCAATGTGTCCTTTTTAAAAGTGTTTCATTAAGGTTGAAGTTCCTAGGGCATCACTTTCCCTCTTTGAATAAAATGTGCTGTCTGTTTTGAATGCAAACTGCCGGTGCCCTGACTGTACAATCAAAACAATGGGAAATACACCCAGTGCACTGAGGCAAAATTGGTGTGTGAGTCTCTTGGAAATATCTAGTAACAGGTGCAGTCAGATAGGCTGGCAAAGCATTCTGGTTTCATAACAATTACTAATAAGAAAACAAACGTTAGGTATGCATTATTAAAATATTTTTGTGGTTTTTTTCCTACTAAAAAAACCCACAAAACCCATCCAGTAACCAATTCTATAGTATTCAAAGCCATAGCACAAAACATCTGACTCCATCTCTCCCAGTTTAAGCACTCTTCCGTCTATTTTAATGAAATTTGCATATAGATGTTTGTTCTTGATGGAGGAAAATATATACAGTTTTTATCCAAATCTTTGAAAATCTGCGTTATCCATCAAGTCAGTAGGAGATTCTTCTAACTGTGGCTTTTGACGATTGTACAATTGCACTGATTACACGCACTCCATATCCTACAGGAATGTTAGTTGTAATAAACCAGTAGGTATGTGTATGTTTTCTCCTTTTTAATAAAAGGAAACATTTGCCAATTATTTGGAGGTTTTTGGTTTCTATGAATAAGGGGTCTAGACAGTCTTAGGACTGGCTCAAAGGCACTTTGGTAAGGAAGCTGCTTTGTAATTTTTGGAGACTTCAAAAGCATCTATGAGGAAATCCTGATTTTTAATTTGCCTTCATGCAGTCAGAAACGTATATACTTACATGGAAATTTGATAATTTAGTGTTATTTGCTATCTTTGTGCTATGTTGTATAAAATCTGAAAACAAAAGGGAAGAATTTCCTTTTGTAACCAACAGGAGAGCATACTATATATCAGAATCTAATAACTTCTTTTTCCTTAAGCTTTGGATTTCTACAAGTATTTGGTGTACAAGTTTTTCTGCATTCAAAGACAAAATGTCAGGTTTTGTAAAAAAAGAGGAGATGGTTATATGAAAGAGATTTTTATAAGTTGAAACCAATAGAATTGGGGGGGAGGTGTAGAGTATATATAGTTGAAATATAGCAGGAGAGTGGGGTGGGAAGGAAGAAACAGGGAAAAGCATGAAAGTGGGAGGCAAGGAGAAAATCTATATACTTCTGTAAAAATGTTTAAAAACCTTAAATTCTAATGACTATATTGAATTAACTGCACAGAAATTTGATGATATATTTGCTGGAATGGAGTTCTAGTTTGACACACTCTACAGGATTTGTAGAGATTAAGGCTGAGAAAACTTGAAAACGACATGGGTCCAGATATCATCAATGCGCTAAAATAGGAAAACGACTACAGGTGAGAGGAAACAATCAATTCTGATCCTCCTTTGAGAGAGAAAGAGAGAGAAAAACCGACCAAACAATGGCTTCAATTCTTTCAGTTCATAAAGGCTCTTATTACTCCCTATTTCCTTCCAAATGTTCATATTCGATTTAAATTCTGAGAAGCTAGAGCTGTGGTGAGCCAGCCACATGAAGCAGGGGACGGGAACAGATTCCCTTTAGGCCAGTCACCTGTTGGGTTTGGGATAAAACAGAAGTTGAAAAATTACTTTTCTCTCAAAACATGTGAGTAGCTCCAAAACACCGAGGACTAAACGTGTTGCAGAGTGTGTGTGTGTGTGTGTGTGTGTGCACGCGCGTGAGCCCTTTTGTGTGTCTGAGAGAGAGGGAGATCAATGAAACAGAGGACCGGGAGAGAGAAGAGGGAGAAGCAAGTTATCAAGATGAATGAAATTGAAGAAAGATTTCCCTCAGGAGTATATATATTCACATATTAAAGAGCATACGTGAAACTAGATAAATGGAACATAAGTATTTCCAGCCATGGAACTAAAAACACACACATATTGTGTATACATGTACATGTGTGTGTGTATTTTATTTTTTTGGAAAGAAAAAGGAAACAAGTGCTATCGTATTCACAACCACAGGCCCCCAAGTCTCCTGACTACACCAATTAGCCTTGTTTAGCTCTTCATTACCCACATTGCTCGACCTGCTTCTATGCATAATAGGGTTAATCATAATGAAATGAAATTTTTGATTTTATTAATTTCTTATACAGTATGTCTTCCAGAATTCTTACCAATGCTAGGCCATCAGGGAATTCTGCTCGTGTGCTAAATTTTGCTCCCTCTGCTGGCTGTCTCTGAGGGAATGGTAAAACTACCGGCTCATACATAAACAAGGACTATTATTATCTGGGAAAATACACACACACACACACATTTATCTTTATGGAAACAGTACCATTGCCTTGAGAGTTAGCCCTGTATTCTTCTGGTGTTGATGACAGAAGCACCACCAGTACAACATTGTCTACCCAGAATGCCATGTCGCTGAAGGGAAAAAGGCCCCCCGGGGGGGTGGGGATGGGTGGGAGGTGGAGTAGGAGATGGTAGTTGTGGTATATCGAAGTCTTAGATAAGCATACAGCTCCACCTCATGAGCTTATTTCATCTTCTTTGCTTGCTGATATCTGTTAGCTCTTAAAGGGGAGTGGGGGAGCCTTATCCTGCCAGTGTCCCTAGCATGAAAGCAATTTGATAAAAATAAATGTCACATTTGGTTCCGTAGGACTAACTGGGCATGAGGCAGCGTCATGAAATTAGTTAAAAAGCGTGTCCCCTATTAGAATTCCTAGATTCATGCAAATATAAGGTTATTTATACAAAATATGTAAAGTTAAAACGAATGAGTTAATTTTTCAAAATGAGGTAGAAAATTTGGAAAACATTAGAGAGAGAATCCTGGAAATGTATAATACATAAATTTTCATTTAAAAAGGCATTCTGTTTAGTAATAAAACTAGTTCAACAGGTACTTAAAGTTCTAAGCATATTTTATCTACAAATCTAGACTTCAGGAAAAATCAAGCAACTATGGAGAGATTTCAGGAAGTGTATAGATTAGGTTAACCTAACATAAAATGTGTTTTTGTCTTGAGGTTAGGAAAAACTATCTTTCCTTCTGAGGTGCGCAAAATGATTTCTTGTTCTTTGTGAAAGGATTAAGGGACCTAAATCTTAGCTTAGACTTGGAACCATTAGGAGATTAAAAAAGAGAAGAAGGAAGGAAAGGAAGGAAGAGAATGGAAGAGAAACATGTTATCTAATGTCTAAATCAATTTAAATTCTTTAATAAAGTTTCTTAATATACTTGATCCTGACATAAAATTTCAATTTTCCCCCTCTTACTCAATGATTTTCTTAGAAGAAAAAAAGCTACAACCAAAATAGATAAAGAGAATAAAAGAAATGCGTCTATAAAAATCTGAATAAATGGGAATTTATACTTTATTTAATGTCAATCTGCTCCAATTTTTGTTATGTGTACCCGCATACATGCCTGGCATCGGCATTTAATGAATTGTTTTGGTATAGAAATGTACTCTCTTGCCTTTCAAATTCATGCAGACCTTCCTTGTCCTTCAAAAAGGAAAACATCCTGTTTTGGTTAATGGGCTTAAAAAAAAAAAACAACAAAAGTAAATTGTGATAGCAATTAGGCTTCTCAGTGAGCATGCTCAGTGGGTCTCTCATGGTTGCTAGGCAACCAGCTGAAGGTGTGTGGCAAAAGAGGGCCCCAAATGTAAAAACATAAGAACCTTTGGCATAGGTTTCACCTAGTCTAGAAGCCCATGTTCATTTATTTAATTAATATCCTTGGGTGATTTTCATGGATTTCCTTTCCACATTTTTGGGGTGAAGGTTGGCCGTAAGGAAGGCACACCGAGTGGGGATCCAGCAGGATGGGCTCAAGACCCAGAATGAATACTTCCAGAAAGAGCACTGTGTTTGAATTGCGTTGCAGTTTCATAATGTGTGCGTGTCACAATTTATTTTTCATTGCGGGAGTGCAGTTAGCTCCCGACCACTGTGCTCGGGCTGCGCAGTGTGTCACAGCACAATTCGAATCCCACCCCGCGGCAGCCTAACCGCGCACCTCGGACATTTCAGCCTTTCAAATAAATCCATTTTCACATATTCAAGTCATATAACAGGAAATTTCCAGTTAAGCCACATTGTTAAATTAAAGGTTGCAGCCCGTCTTCCAAAGCCCATTCGCACACCCCAGGGTTCTGCTGAAGAAGCAGTTACAGTAGTTCAGAGAGAACAGTGCGGTGGAGTAAAAATGAATCGACTTTTAGAAACCACACAAAATGCTTGGTCTTTGGTGAGTACAGTGCCATCTCCATCAGCACCTCTAAGCAGCAACCCGACCAAACACCTGGTTCGGTCCATAGTGACAGCTCACTGTCTCTCCAGTGGTAACAATTTAGAGGCATGATGCTAAACAAGATATATACATGATGTCAAATATTGGCTGCACACATCTAAGCCAATCACTTCTAAATAAATTAACCATGGCACTGCCTAATACGATCCACCTGCTTTCTTCCTTGTGTTGTTCCAGACCCTACCTGAACCCCCCTTTGATTAAATGTCAAAAGCTTGCCTTGTGCCTACAGATTTCACTGAAGGCGGATAACAGAAAGGTTCCTCCTGTGACTCCATAAAACTGAAATAAATTCCACTGGCATCTTGTAAATTTTTATTTTCTACAATGACTGCAGGCCCCATCTGCGGCCCAGCTGTTATTAGAACGGAAAGCGTTGGCCCTTCTGCATTACAAAACAGCATAGAACAGTAATTGCCAGTGGAAGAGATTAAGTGTAGACACTAAAAATGTTTACTCGCAATGAATATGCATAACGATGGGTAGGAAACAGCACTGGAAGATTAAAAAGAGAGAAGGGTTTGTTTACAAGGCTGGGAAAAAAAAAAAAATGGAATGTCAGTTGGCCCCGAGCCTGAAATAGGAACGAAAAACCTTTGGGCAAGGCATTAGGGAGAAAAACAGATGGTTTGTGAACCTTTTATTAGATAGAAAAATCATTAATCAAGCCCAGGCTGGAAATGGCAGGGTTTTTGGTAGTTCATATTTTAGTTTATTTTTTCTTAAAGTGACAGTATACTTTTTTTTTTTTTTTGTCATTTTGGGACAGTCATCTGTGGATCTTCTGTTGATAGGCACTGCTTTTGTACAACATTCCACATTAAAGCCAGCCTCACTTTAGGTTAGTGTGAGCACTGATTTGTTATACGGAGAAAATTCCTCCAAAGGGTTTCACATTTCAACACCTGTTTTTCCTGTACAGCAATTAAAAAAAAAATGCAGCATGGAATATTTTTTTCATTTGTGTCCCATTCCTTTGCTTTTGAAACTTGGGAAGAAAATGGAGAAGAGGAAACTTTTGCATGTAAGGCCTTGCTGACTGCGTTGATTCATAGCAGTTTAAGCAAAACATGTAGTAACTATAATTACAAATTGATTTATCTCCTGAGAGGGAATTCATGCCATTTCATTGGAAAAAGCCATCAAGAGAGTAAAAGGGTCCTATTTGAAACTATATCTCTCCTAAAACTAATCTGTGTCCTTTGGGCTTGAAGAGGTTGTATTTTACTTTTTTTTTTTTTATTATGGTAGTGAAAATCTCAGGGAAGGGCATGTCCTAGAGATTAACAAAATCCTGGAATTAATGGTGCAAAGCCCATCATCTGCTACTAGCCAGTCATCAAACTCTAAAAAATGCCCTATGCCAGGGGCATTATTGTTTAAATGAAATGCATATAAATTAAAACACTCTCATAAACATCCAATGTGTTTTGCTCATAGACACACACATCTATGCATGTACATCTATACACGTGTGTATGTGTTCAAGACTTGAAACATGATTGCGAGTTACAACTGTGTCAACTTAAGGAGTAGGGTGGCAGGGTAGGGGAATATCAGAATAAAGGTGCCTATGGCCAGACCCAGGATTAATCTTGATATCACAATCCTGGAGTTTTGCTGTGGTCTACCATACACTTGGAGCTGGTAGCTCATTTCTACATTGGGAAGCTACTCTTAAGCTTAATTGTAAAATGTTCTTGTTCCTGCTTCGAGTATTTGGTATTCAGTGGGGGGGGGGGGGGGTGACTTCATCTGCATTGTCACTCCCAGAGCTAAGCATTATTGATGTAGGACTTCTATGAATATGCAGTGGGGCAATTTCTTTTTAGGGAATTAGAAGTTACTTGGAAAGTAACTCATTCATGTTTTCACTATTCTAATGGAAAATTTTTTTAAATAACTTTATTCATAAGTAAATATCGGCAATTCATAGGGCAAGTTATTCTTCTGCAAAAAGTGCTCATCAATAACCCATTGGTTTCCTTTCCTTATCTCCCATTCGAGGAATTGTGGAAGTCAAGGTCAGAAAATGCCTGCCATGTCATCTAGTTGTTCCTTTAATCATTATATCTATCCTTCACATTAAAGGAAATGAGACCTGTTGAAATGGTCACATTAAAACAAGAAGAATGAGGAGAAGGTTTTCTGACTACAGTCTCCATTCTGATGTCATTACTATCTCCCCCTGATGATCATTGTCCTGAAAATCTGAGCTTCATTTCCTTCCCTTTCCTTTTCCCCTAGTTTCCTTCATGGATTTATTTATTTTTATGCAGTTTGTTTGGAGTTAATGTCATTGTCAATAAAGAATGCTGAAGAGGAACAAGATCAGCAGTGACCTTCTGCATAGATTCGAAAACCTTGCCAACCTACCTCCGTATCCTGGGCTGAGTTATTACAGAAACAGAAGTTCAAAGACATGGCTGACACGCTCCTTTAAAAACGCTTTTACAACAGCTAACGTTTTCTGTTTTCTGACATTCTTTTTCTAAAGCGATGCTTAAAGCAAAAAAGGTTTCCTGCCATGAAAATGACATTAATATTTCGTAAATCAAGAACTAAGATAATGTTTTGGCTGCTGCAGAGACGTTTACCTTATGTCGTTTATCTAAATGCTTTTTGATTAAAACATGACACAATTTTTGGACTGGCTTTAACCGGAAAAAACAATTCCAAGAACATTCTTATTTCAGAGCCTGAAATTCTTTAGTATATTCCTCACCAGAATTCACTGTGGAGCGTACAGCCTTTCAGCTCATTGAAAATGACTTCCCAAATAATAAATCTTTTCCCATTATCATTCGTGTACACTAAATCACATAATTTACGAAAAGTCAAGAAGAAACCTTCAAATGAAAACCATATAAACATGTTTGTAAACTTTTGAGTTAACTGCAATGTCAACGGCTCTGTTCCCAAAGATAAAATGTTTTCTATAATGACCTAGTAAAGAAATGATCTGTTTAAAGAATAGATTTTTGTATCAAAATAGCAAAAACAAATCTTTATATGTAATAAAGTTCTCTTGAATGAGCATCTACTGGAGGAAGTACTAAAATCACAAAAGTGATTATGAATTTCAAAGCTTTTTACCTATTTGAAAAATATGGGGAGGAATGAGATGTTGTAGGCTGTACTTGTAAGGTAAAAATATGATATTTTGGTACTAATCAAACGCTACTTTTTTCCTTACAAGGTTGCTTATGGCAGGCATTTTATCTCTGACCCTTTATTATCTTATTTTGTCTAGGTTAATGAATTTTTTTTCCTTTTAAAACCTTAAGGGTTTTACCAGTTTATTTTGACACATTTAGATTTGGGGAAGGAAAATCACACTTATGGAGCAGCTATTTCAAAACATCGAGGAGAATAACAGTTACAAAAAGAAAGTAGCACTAAGATTCTGCCATAAACCATTCAACAGCAAATGGAAGACTACAATTAAGGCCAAGCTGCTTCTCTGGGGAATACTGAAGGACCATGTCTTTTCCGACTGGGTCTACCACAGAACTGTCCCCAGAGTTCCTAAGTCCAGGACTAATGATGCGGAAATGAACTTCCTGCAGGAGATGAGCCCCCTCAAAGTTGTGAGGGGCTGAAGCTGGCCGTGGCCAGGAGAAGGAGGGAGAGGAGCAGGATCTGGAAAGAGAATGCACCACACTGTATAAGGAAGGGTAGCTAGGGTTGCCAGCCTTTGCACATGTTTTGGCACATCATTAATAACAATGATCAAAAGAAAGAGATCGTCTCAACAGCTGCATTAAATTACTATGGAAATTGGCATTTTAAAATGAATCCAGGGTGAGACAGCAACCGAAGAGCAGCTACTTATGGATCAGCTCAGTTGTAAGGCCAGAGAATAATTCTCAAAGGTGGAGTAACTGTGATCAACTAGAGATTCTTCTTTCTTTCATTCTTACATTTATAGAATTTATAGAAGGATGGTCTTCACCATAGCACCTGAATGAAGCAAGATGCTTTAACAGGATTGTATTTCCTGGAAGATATAGGAAATACTCAATACCATTAAAAAAATAAATATCCTTATAAGAAGAGCTGGGTAAAAGACTGCCACAGGCTATACTTCCAATTTAACAATAATTAAATATTATTAAATTCTGGTTTTGAAATGAAAGTTTTTTTTTGTGGAAGCAAGATTTTGAGACAATCTGACTTTGCTTTAAACGTTTTGTATTAATAAAAAAATAAAGCACAAACAAGAAGCTGCTCTATCCTGTAATGGAAAAAAGAACAAGGTAAAAAATTATTTAGAGTGGCCTGACATTGGAATCTTTGGCTTTCAAGATGTTTTCTATGTATTCTTTCTATCAATAGGTATTAATCCTTTTTATGTGGATTAAAAAAGTTATGATTAAGTCATTCCACTGAAGTTATAAAATCGGTGTTTTTATAAATTGTCAGAGTATCTGATGAAAAGGTGAAAAAAAAGTCAGATAGTGAGGTGGATGTCTGTCTCTGCAAACCAGATATCCAAAGGCTGGCGGAATGTTTTCCTGGCTGTATGAAAGTTTTGGTCTCTGGTGTCAATCTAACCTGGATTTCTTTAATTGTTACCAAGAAGCTGTGAAAGGTCTCTTTCTCAAAACTTTAGTATGGAGACAAATGCTTCATAATTGGCTACTGGTATCACAAGCAAAACAAAATCCTCCATGAAACACTTAAAACTTATACCTTACGCAAGAAGAGCATTATAAGGATAAGTTAAGCTTTTACTCTTGAAGTGAATAGGATACTTTGTGGTTTCTTTTGATCCTTGATACAGACTTGAAATGGACATCTGTTGACAAAAGATAAGCAATATTTTTAATTCGGACGACCTTGATTTTGTGATTATTTTGGGATTATCCAGTTCTATTTTGGCAATAGTTATATCCATTTTGGATACAACCATGTTCTATGAGTTTGTTGAGTGCTATCTCCCAGTCATTGCTAGAGGTATTAGAAATAAACCTTCTGGACTATTTAAGGGAAAACCTTCCTAGGAACGTTCCCCAGAACGTTGCCATCAGTTGCCATCAGTCTTTGTGACTGCTGGCTATCACAATATTATCCGACAGGAAAAAAGCCACTGGCACAAAGAACTTGAGAAGCCATCTCTACATTTCCCACTTTGTTCTCTGCTATTGATTGCCCTCCAGTTCCCGCACATTTTTAACACACAAGCTAGGAAGAACCTTATAGCTGCAATGAGCTCAATAATCCTGCGTTTCTGTGGGTCTGTAAGTTTTACTTAGCAAGTGTGCATGAGCAGAGTTTTGATCGACACTAGGCTCTTCATCAGTACTTTTTAGTACTGATTACATATTGAAAATTATCTGTGGATTTACATTTTAGAAAATATTCAAATATACAGGCTTTAGACCAACTGAATGAAAATCTGGGATGAAGCCCATACTTTTTCATTTTAATAAAGTTTTACCGGTCATGCAACCAGGTTTGAGAACTACTACCCTATATGGTCTCATGACCCAGAATGTATACCCAACCTTAAAATATGGGAGGGCTAAGTTTTTGGTGCTCTCATCACCAATTGACCATGGAATACTCATGCAGTAAATGGTATACCATTAGTCTAAAAGAAATAATACACTTTTAGGAGTGCTCAGTTTATACTCTGAGAATAACTTAAGTACCCAATAATTTCAAGCTCTAGGAACAAGGACATAGTTGTCAGAACATAGATGAATATTTAACAGATATAGTGGGAATATCTAAAATGACTTTGCAATATGTCCAAACAGCTTTGCCCTGTTGACTCCATTTGCTGTGTTTGCTCGAATTTGAATACTTAGCAAGTGCCTTGTACAACTCACCTTCCCCATCATCAATGGTGCTTTAGTCCCTGAGGAATCATTTGAGTGCAGAGAATTACTGGGGCCACAGAGTGAACAACCATATAGCCCTTTAAAAATACTATCCGCACCTTCAGGTCAAAATGTCTTTCATTTACATTCTGCAAGAGGCTGCATTTCCATTCCAAGAAAGATTTCTGATTTTTTAAAAATGTGTTTTCAGAATGGAAAAAATGTGGAAAGATAAGGTCTTCTGGGGGAGTAGATCATCCCTGGGAATGACTTGGAATGAGTTTTCCTGATGAGTTATGGGAGCATGAACACATATCCTGTTTTCCTTCTCAATTCAGAGAGGTTTTCACATAGATGCCTGTTTGCTCCAACTCATTCATTCTGTTTGCACTCCTTTTTCTAAGACATCTGAAAGGAAACATTGGCTCAAAGGTTCCATCCCAGGTGTGACGAGAATTTCTGGAAGGACGGTTCTTGTTATCTGCATTTCATTTTTCCTTTCTAAGGAATTCCAAAATGAGTGATCCACTCTCCACATCCCAGATGTTGTTGTAAACCAAAATTTTGGAACATTTGAACTAAAATTCAATCCCCTAAAGTTCAGCTGAGTCCCAGCTCTCAAACCAAACACTGACAAAAATGTATTTGTGCAACGGTTCTCATGACTTCCTCGGTGCACTGGGTCCTGGTCTGCATGACTCAGTCCCAAATGAACTGACACACCATACTGTAAATTTTATAACTACAAAATACCAGAATGCTAGAAATGAGGCCCTGGTTCATGTTTTTTGAGAGACTAAAGTTCTGGAAACATCTTTTAATGTTGATTTTTATAAGACCTTTAAGCAATGTTGTTTAAAAACAACCTAAGAAGTTCAAGTCTATTAAAAGCTTTCTTCTATAGCAATGGCAATTATTTCATTAAGACTATTTTGAAGAGTATTTTGAAGAACACGTCGTCGGGGATGAGTATTAGTTATTATTGTCTCATCCAGATTTAAGCAGATCATTTTGGGAAATGTAAATATTCATGCTTTAAAAGCAATCAAGAGACAGGCCAACATATATTTAATAAAAAATGCTTGCCAAGGTTTACATGCAATCTTTAATGTTAGACTTTAATGTGTATAAATCTCGGTTTTCCATTCCTCTTTCTGCCTACCATTCACCTGTGTTTGTCTAATAGAAACCAGTTACTACGGCTCTGGTTACACATCTGTTTCATGCATGTGCGATTACAAGCTGTTTTAGCAACTAGTAAAACTACAGGTGTCTGGGTTTTAATGTAACCATTTTAAAAGAGCCGTTCATAGGCCTCTGATTATTATTTTTTATAGCTGGCAATGTTCCTGCCATAGACTGCCGGCTCAAGGGTTCAATGTAACTCTGTTGTTCTCTCGTCTGGTAGAATCTCTGAAATCATTTGTAAATTAATTTTTTAAACTTTGACTCCATACTACCAAATACAGTATCTCTATATTCTGCACAGACAGCCTGTACTGCTGTTTCCACATGTCTTCAGCAACAAATAATTAACTGGATTTTGAATTCTAGATGCTAAAGTCATTAAGTATGTGTATCTATTTGGCTTGCTTACTCCTATACCATAATAAAGACCACAATTACCATCACATCACTTTGATAAATGATGTTGACACATAGTTTCATAACAGCTGCAGAATGTCCATCAGTGCCCTTACAATCAGAAGTTCAGTTCTGTATAAATGAAAAACTTGAGTTGGAGATTTCTTTATTTTTACCTCTCATCATCTAAGCGTGGCTAGAAGATGTAAGAGTTCCAAGAATTATTGTAACAACTACTGAAATCCAGTATTTACTAATAAAATACTCCAAGAACACATTCCTCTGCTCTTAGAAGAGAAAGAAGTGTGTAAAAATTGTAAGTGGAGAAAACTGATTTACAGATTAATCTAATTAGACTAAAATCAGGATTTTAAATTTTTAAAAATCCTGTCCAGAGCCACCCAACTCAGCACACATGGTAGGAGGTAAAAGTCAAAATCAATTACAAATTTGACTTTCCTGCACAGTGATAGAGACAGGTCACACTGCTACGTTTAAGGCTCTGGTGACATTTCTATTACAAATACAAGCATCATTTTCCAGAGATTTATTGCTCAGCCATAACAATTTTTAGACAGGATCATTTATGAAACTCTAAGACTTAGCTCCTAAACCAGGTATTTTTATTTACTTTTTTTAAATTAATAAACAGAGTTTAAATGATCTGGATGAATGAAAACAAATTAATAGCGATAATTATGAAAGTTTCCTTTGTTGCATAAAGTTTGGCCATTTCACAGAAGCGTTAGAGACTGTAGTTAATTTCTTGGTAATATATTTTCATTTGCCCTTTATCCATAACAGCATGATGATGTTTCTATGGCAGAGATGGAACCTAGGATTGATGACACCCCAAACATTTTAATCCTCCATATGCTAATTAGTTACTCAAATTAGAGAGAGAAAAATTTCCTTATATTTTATGATAGCTCTAAAACACAAAATAAATGAAGACAGATTCTCTAGAATATATGAGGATTTGACTCTAAAATTATTTTGAACAATATTTTAAACATGTCAAATTTCTGATTAAAATCCTCAGGAGTGACTGTTGTCTTCTAGATAAAGTCATAATTTTTAAGGTCTCCAAAATCTGTTCCAAGCTTACCTTTCCTACCTCGGCTTTCACTGCTTCTCCTTATGATTCCTGTGCTACGGCAAACCTAGACTCCCAGCCATTTCTCAGACATATCTGACTTATCTGCACTTTTGCCCTTTCTCATGACCCATCTTTATCCAGATCCTTCCCATTCTCCCAGGCCCAGTTCAAATACCACCTCCTCCAAAAATGTTTTCCTAATCTTCCCTACAGAAATAACTTCTTCCCTGTGAACATAGAAAATATTTGGTTTTTACAGTAGTTCTTTATGTATATATTATCCAGATCCTATAAACTAAAGGAGTGCTCAGTGAAGTCTTGTTGATCACATAAACAGGTGAATGAATAAATAATGGACTATCGAAGACATCTATTTTTGGATTTATGCTTTCTATTAGGGTCAGGCAATAGATAACAGAGTATGACACAGAAATATGTTAATGTAGATACGTAATATATACGTTGACACTATATCTGTAGGAAATCTTAGCCCATCGAACAGTAAATAATTCAAAAAAAAGGTGAACTGAAAACAAATTTGATTTGCTTTAGTAGGTCAGGCTCTTCTTATTCATCAAGGCTGGAAATACTAACCTTGCCCTTTCCATTGTGATGTATCTGAAATGTCATTGTTATCTGCCCCCTGCCCTTTCTGCCCCATGAGAGGCCTGTACCATCTCTTGACAGCAAAACATCTTCCGAACAGGTTTCTTGGATTCCAACTTTATCCATCCTTCATGGTCTGTCAGAATGAACTTCCTGATACACAGACAAGAGTATGTCAATCCTCTGCTTAGAAATCTTTGATGATGCACAGAGTAAACTTCTGATGGTCTACACATAAAGTTCAACCCTTTTAGCTGTCATTCAGTCCTCTCAATCATCTGTTCTTAATGTGACTCCCTAGCTCGATTTCCTTTCACCTCCCACCACATGCCCTATGCTCAGTCTCATGACAAACTTTGCCTCAAATTGAAAATGCTGTTATACATCCTTCCTATGGACCGGAGCATGCTTTCTTCCTTTTTGCACATCAAATGCATTCCATTGTTCTAGGCTCAGCTCTAGTTCTCCATTCTCCGCTAAGCCTTCCCTCATCCTCCCAGTCAGAATGCATTGCATTTCATTTGTATCTCTGTTATACACCTATATTTCACTGTGCCTAAACCTATGGTGAGTAGTTTGCATTTTCAATCCTACTAGATTACACGTATACTTCTTGAAAACAGGAACTATGTCACCGTTGTGTTTGTATCTCTTTGCATCAATAGTGCCTTCTCTTACTGCTTTTCACACAGTAGTCGATTGCCTTGCAATGAATTCAATCACACCTTTTAGATGTATAATATACTTTAATGAGAATTGCATTCCTAGGATAAATAAATAACTTCAGAAAATTCTGATTAATAATCATAAGTTAATAATGTGTTTAATTGGTGAAGTATTGAATGGTTGGAGGATTTGAGTGAATTATCTCTGTGTCAGTTTTTTCCTGCATAAAATATATTGATTAGTGAGGAGAAAAAGAGTTTGATATTTAACCTCAGTTCTTTTTTGGAATCTAGGACAGTTTGGAATCAAATGGTCTCTGTATGGGTAAGTTAACAATATCTTTAGTTTTTATTTAACTTTTATTTAAGTTCGGAAACTCAGGTGGAGTATAATATCTATACAGTAAGTGATGACCTCATTCTCCAGGGCAATAATCTACCTTTCAGAAAAGGTCAAACAAGCTCCTTTATTTATTATTTTTATTAAACTTTTTATTTGGAAACAAGCTCCTTTTGTAAAGAACAAAAGTAGGCTTGAATTTAACTTTGCTGGTTGTCTGGACTGTAAAAATGAAAGTATAAGCCAAGCCACCAAATGAAAAGAAACAGGGGGTCTCTTTCATTTGGAAGAGAAATTGTAAAATGCTGCTCATGCCAGGCATTTATTCATTTTTATATTTCATGCATTTTAAGGGTTGCTATTACAACTATAATATTTTAAATACTTAATTTTGTTTGTGTCTGTGTGACTCAAGCTGAGATTCTGAATTGTGGGATGGGTGGCTCCTTCTCAAGATGCAAGAGCCCAAGCACTTTTATGTTTAGTGTTTCACTCTATATGTAAAGTTTCATAATTCCCTAAGGAGCTATGTTAGCACGTGTCTAAAGCCACATTTCTACAAAGGGCAAGTGAACATTATCTGTTGGCCTGTAGATGCAACAGAACTCTCTGATTATTGGAAGTGAGGGTGGGGAATTATGTTAGCCTGATAATCCTGGAAATTCTGCATTATGGCATTTGGCTGTATTAAACTGTGCTCAATTTATCTTATAGATAGGAATATAAAATTGGGAGAATGAAAATAACTTCTTTAGATAAGGGCCAATTTGGACCAACGGTTATAATTTTTTTAATGCCTAGTTTTTTTATCACCTGCTCATTCTTCTCACCATTATAGATTTGGGGGTTTTCCTCCTTGGTAAACACTGTGATCTATCCCTTTAATTGATTTGGTTCCCCTCTGAGCTTGGCAGCAAGTTGGAGGTCAGCACAGCTGCATGACTGCTGAGCACGCTTCCAGATGCTTTCAGATGGAGACAGAAGCTCTTTTATCCTGTAAGCTCCTGCTGAATCAGGAGGCCAGAGGTCAGGACTACCTGTACACATTTTCTTTAACTTCTCCAGCCAGGTTTGCTGACAGAATTGTATGGCTCCACATGTCCTAATTCAAGAGAGACTTATTTATCTAGGGATTCCTGGTGAAGTGCAGCATGTTGAAAGTATCACTAATCTCCATAAAACAGTCAACTAGACTTAATTGAAAAGAAAGTGTCACTTTGCATATTCTCTATAACAGTGCTGTCTAATAGGACTTTCTGTAATGATGGAAACACTCTATATTGGTGCTGTCCAATATGGTAACCATTAGCAACATGTGGCTATTGAGTACTTGAAATGTGGCTGGTGTGACTGAAGAACTGAATTTTAAATTTTATTTAGTTTAAATTTAAATAGTCACATGTGATTAGTGGTTGCCATATTGGACAGAGCAGCTCTATAATAAATATGTGGTTGAAATGTTATAGGGACAGAAGTTTTATAAATGGTTTATTGTTAGTTATTGCCCATTTTTCCTATATTCAATAACTGTCTTGTATCTCTTCATTGATAAATCAATGTAATGGAGTGAGTAATAATTATCCATGTGATAATATGGCTGAATTACTCATTGAAACTATAGTGTTGCAGTCAAATAATGAACCTGCTTACAATATTTTATTATTATAGAGAGTCAATGCATGCCTTAAGAGAACCAAAGGATCTGGAGGCAGAGGACTTAGATTTGAATCTGGCCCTACCATTTTCTGAGTGACCTTGGGCAATTAAAAATATTTATTTAAGTTTAAGTTATTTTCTTCACTGTCAGCTTGATTTCCGTGTTCTCTTCCTCTCTGTATCAGTTAGCTATTCCCTCATTGATGTTGCGTAAAAACCACTCCAAAACTCAGTGGCTTAATATGACAATTGTTACTTCTTGTTCATGCACCTGAGTTTGGCCAAATTGCAGGTGTTTAGTAGATCTAGGCTAGATTCAACTGGTGTTGGCACCAAGCTGCAAGATAGACCAGGTCTGCTCCATGGGTCTTTCATGCTCCTGTTCCCTGTGGGCTGGCTTGGGTACGTTATTTTCATGGTGATGGTAGAGATGCAGAAAAGCAAGCCAAATTGCACAAGTACACTTCAAATCTCTGTTAATTTTATGTCTGCTAAGATCTCTTGGGGTAAATCAAGTCATATCATCAAGCCCAGTATCAGTGGAGCAGGATATTATACTCCTCCCATGGAGGTGCGAGAAGAGAGTAAATGTGTGCCAAACAGTCATCTAATTGTTTAGCTATCCTCTCCATCACCCCATCTTCCCCAAGTGGTTCTTCCCCAATCTACTACTTCATAAGGTCAGCATTCATTTCTAAAATGAGAATAGTAGTAACAATGCCTGCTGCACAGAATTATTTTAGGATTGCTTAAGAGCTTAGAAAAGGAGCTGTTTAAAAAGTTAAATATGTCAAGTGAATACAATAGTTTTAATTATTTTAAGGGATATTCTCCTCTGTCATAGTTACCACTTTATAAGCAGACTAAACTTTTAAAAACACATTTCTTTATCCTACTCTGGATAATGAAATTTAACTTAAACTTATATTTTCTTCCATACCCAATCAAATAACTTACCCGCTGGCATTAAAGGAGACAAGTCAATTATCTGTTAGAGTGGATATGTTGTTGACTCTGTGGTATCCAATCTGTACCTTCTCAGTAAGAGGCAACAGTGTGGTTAGAGGAATTGACCCTTGCTCAAAGAATGGGCCAGGTTGGTCTGAGGATAATTCCAGCCTTTTTGTTAGTGTTTTCTTCAGGAATGAATATGTAAGGTAGTTTTAGCCAGTGAGACCCAGCTAGAGGTTATCGGAGACTTCTACGGATGTTTTTCTTATTCTTGACAGAGTTGTGGGAAACCATTCTTTCCCTCACTACATGTGAATGAAGAAGCAAGATGTCTTAGTTTCTGTTAGTAGGTATCCTGCAACTCTGGGTTAGAGAAAGGTAGAGCTAAGAGAATCACAGAGAAATAAAACTGCAGCCCTGATAGGACCTTATCCAAAGCCTACTGTACCTGCGAACTTTGAATCATGTGATTTATTAGTTGTTCTAATCATTTAAGCCTCTTTGTGTTGGCATTGTATGTCTTCATTCTCTTTTAATTATTCATGCTATTAATTTCGTTCCCTCCTTAATCATTCATTTATTCATTCCTTCATTTGTTCATTTAATATGGTCACATGAAGGTCAATGGAGTGCGTAGCTCTTATCAGACATTAGAAAAGATGCAAAATAAATTTAAGAAACAAATTTTCAGCAATTTGGGGTAAAATTGCTGAGTAAAGTTATGCTTTAACAAAATCCTCTATCTCAAACACTTGGCAGCTATTGATGGAATTGAAAAAAAAAGGAGATAACGAAAATGATATAGCTAGGTACAAAAAGGAGTAAACATATCTGTGGATAACAAATAAAACAGGAACATAAATTGTGAGCAGGGATGAAAGTGCAGACCTGCCAGATTCCAACTCCAGAAGCAGGCAGTGGCAGCTTGGAGTCTGCTGTATTAAGACAGAGAGCAGATATAGCTAGGCTTATGGCTTGAAGCCAGGAACTGAGGTAGGCCTACCATCTCCTGAAATCAGGTTGAGAAAAAGTTATTGCTGACTCACTGCCAGAAGTTATAGCTTTATAGGACTCTGTGGGCCCAGGCAGACAAACCGACAAAAACACTGCCTCAAAAAAGGAACTGAGCCAACCCATCTGATGATTGGATTTGTGATATCTCTCAAATCATGATGGAGCAGGAGAAAGGATACACTCTTATAATACCTGTATGTTGACTGAGTGTCCATCTCGACAACTATGGACTGGGAGGGGAGAACCCAGGAAGATAGATAAAAAGAGAAAAGGAGGTAGGAAGAGAGAGAATAGAAAAATTCTGCAGAAAAAAAATATCCAAAACAAGAAAAGAAATCTAATCCTAAAAGAAAGAGTCAATAAAATCAACAAACAGAATAGGAATTAATGGTGTAGTCAGAAAAAGACTAATATAAAAATGTTTAGAATGTTTAAAGTGATAAATGAAAAGATTATATTTATTAAAAAGAAAAAGATTATGAAAGAAAAACAGGCATAGTTGAAATAGGAATAGGAAGACATGAAAAAAGTAGAGATCTTAAAAATAAAAATATAGCTATTGAAATCAAAGAAAACGTCAATAAGTGTGATAATATCTAGAAATGGACAATTGGTGTTTTAGATGATAATGTTAATTAATAACTCATGTCTCAGCACCAAAGTTTTAAGAAATAGATGTATCATGTCTTTCTCTATTTCAGAGTACAGAGAAGGAAGAAAAACTGTAACTTGGGTAAAAACTTTCAAAGAGGAGTAAAAGAAAGAAATATAGATTAATCATATTTACAAACAGTTGCATCATCCTAAATAAAGTAATACCAAATTATCTCTACTAGTGTATTTTTAAAAACATGAACAAGTGGAGTTTACTTCAGGAGTGCAAGAATAATTTAACATCAGAAAATATACTAATCTAATTCTCATTAGCTGATGAACAGAGAAAAAGAAAGTGATTATCTTAATAGATGCAGACAAAATTAGTAAAACTCTATAATTAAAAACAAGAACAGGGCTGGCCCCATGGCTTAGCGGTTAAGTGCGCGCACTCTGCTATTGGCGGCCCGGGTTCAGATCCCGGGCGCGCACTGATGCACCGCTTCTCCGGCCATGCTGAGGCTGCGTCCCACATACAGCAACTAGAAGGATGTGCAACTATGACATACAACTATCTACTGGGGCTTTGGGGAAAAAGAAAGGAGGAGGATTGGCAATAGATGTTAGCTCAGAGCTTGTCTTCCTCAGCAAAAAAAAAGAGGAGGATTAGCATGGATGTTAGCTTAGGGCTGATCTTCCTCACACACACACACACACACACACACACACACACACAAACAAGAACAAAATACAAAACTCAGAGCAAGTTAGAAATAGAAGGAAATTTCCCAAACCTGAAAAATGGACTATGAAAAGCTTTGAGCAAACATCATGTATCTGTGAACCATTAATTAGAAGCATTCCATTTTGATCAGGAAAAAGACAAGAATGGATGCTCACTATCTATACTCTTCAATGCTCTTTACTGGCAATCCTAGTCAGTGCAATAAGACAAGAAAAAGAAATACAATGGTACAGATTGGAAAGGAAGAGACAGACTTGTTTTTATTTTAGGTAATACAATTATTCTACATATAAAAATCAAGAAATTCTATAGACAAATCATTAGAAGTAACAGGAAAATTTAGAAAAGTTGTTGGATAAAACATTAATATACAAAAATTGAATAGTATTTCTCCCTACATGAAATAACCAATTAAAAATGAGATGTTCCAAATAGTAATAAATACTATAAGGTACCTAGGAACAAATTTAACTAAAAATGAGAGAGATCTTTGTGGAGAATGTTACGAACATTATTGAAAGACACAAAAGAATGCCAGAATAGAAAGATAAACCAAGATCCTGGATGAGAAAAGTTAAAATTGTGAAGATGTCAATCCCTGTCTCCACAATTAATCTATGCATTCAATGCTATTTCAATAAAAAAATCTTATCCTATGATTCTAAAACTATTATTAAAACACAAAGAGCCAAGAAAATTAGTATAATTCTTAAGAATAATAAAATAGTGGAACTAGCTCTACTAGTTCAATAAATAAGTTGGATTAATTGGTTTTCCACGAAATTAGATGCCTAATCATACTAATGCTTAAAAATAAATTCTAGGGGGATTAAATATCTAAAGGTTAAGGAAAACTAATACTTTCAGAAAAAGATATATGAAAATATATTTGTGAGTACAGATATCTTCCTTAAACAAGAGGCAAAAAGCATAAATCATAAATGAAAAGACTTATGACTTTCACTGTACTAAAATTTTAAATTATTATAAACAAAAGAAACCCAAAAGAACGTTAAAAACAACAATAACCACAAAAACAAACACTGGGAGAAGATATTTGCAACTCAACAACTAACAAGGGATTACCATTCAGGACATATGATGAGGCCCTACAAATCATTAAAAAGAGACAATCTAATATAAAAATGGGCAAAGAATATGAACAATCAATTCACAGAGTATGTAACTCAAATGGGCAATGTGTACATGAAAACATACTAATCACACCAGGAATTATTGATATGCAAATTAAAACCAAACAGAGCAGTAGGAAGAAATTTGGCAAGTAAGTGAGGTAATGGAAATTTCCAGTACTTATCAAAATCACTTTTGAGAGAAATTTGTCAATATCTAGTAAAGTTGAAGAGAATGCCATATCTGACCCATTTCTACATATGTATATTATAGAAACTTTTGCACAGGGAAACATGTACAAGAATTTTAATGCAACATTATATGTCACTTGTAGTCTGCCACAGGGAGAATGTTTTAAAATTTGGTGTATTTATACAAAAAGATGGCTTTCCATCTCTTAAAATGAATGTACTAGAGGACCAGGCATTTAATAATTAAATTTCAAAACATTTCAAGCAATGAAAGAAACAGGTGTAGGATAATATACACAGTATGATACCATTTACATATAAAGATGTAAAGTGTCACATCATGCAAAGAAAGTGCTATATATTGTTATTAAAAATTTATGCATGGAAATGATAAACACTAGATTGGGGTTATTCAGGTTACGAAGATTCAAACAGCAGTTACCTCTGGGGAAGGGAATAGGAAACAATATCTAGTCAGGCTTCAGTATTTTACATATAATTTACATGATCTCTTAAAAAATCAGAAACAAGTGTACAAGAGTATTAAGATTTGACAAAGCTGGTGGAGGGAAGGGATACATGAGAGTTCCTTGTGTTCATCTCTGTATTTTTCTCTCTGATGTATTTCATGGAGAAGATGGAGAAGTGAGGATAAGAGTGAGCTGTTCAAGATGGAGTGATGATTATGGACTCATGAATGATGAATTAAATATTGGAGTTCAAACGACATTACAGACAATGAGGCTTCTGACAGACTTGTTGCTCCACTTCATGAAGTGTGCTTTCCAAAGTCCTCTCCGTGTCTATCAGCTCCGGCCACTGCCAGCTCAATATATACTTCTGGATTCAGGCAAGTGGAGAAGAAGAAAACCAGTATTTCCAGGCACACTCTCTTTACAGGAGGACTGTGTGTGACTGGAATTCACTTGTCAGGATTATGGAAACAAAAGACATTTTCAGATAGTGACTGTTTGGGGCTTTAGGAGCTCATGGAGTTCTGTGGTTCCCAATTGGTCCACAGAGGCAGTTAATAGGGGTGAGCAATTTTTTTCTTCAATATTTCCAATAGCTTAATAGAAATTGAACAGTTACTCAAACTAGGACCAGGAAAGCTAAGTAACATTGCCTTTTTTTTTACCTTTGCATGGAATATATCCATACCATGGTTTTACTAGCTACCTCTCACTGTAAAGGGGCTCTCATGGACTCTTATAACATTATAAGAATGTTTAAGAATGTTAGGAAAAAATAATAGAAGAGTCCAAAAGCTTGAGTGAGAAAGATTGGGAAATACAGGCTTGCATCAAGGTTTCTGAAAAAAGAGATGTAGAGAGATTTCATGATTTATTCAGGCCCATTCAATCGGATACGGCACGGCCAGGGCTTACCCTCATGGATGGTTCAAGTGTTCTTCCCATTGGTGACAGTCTTCTCTGCAGTACTGCCCAGTGTTAGGGTCAGGTTCTAACTCACTCAAAAGCTGTGAAGCAGGCCGAGTCAACTCCGGATGCAGAGGCAATGTGTTGTAGCAAGAACACTGGATTTAAAGTCATCTATCTGTTTTGAGTCCTGGAGATTCTACTTACTGGCTTGTAGCATTGTCTTCCTCTTCTATAGAATAGAGTTGCACTGAAAAGCATCTGCCCAGGCAGGGATTATTTCTCAGCACCATCCTTTTGTGTTCCAATGGATCCATGTCACTTGTTCTAGCCATAGAATATCAGCAGAAGTTACATATATCACTTCCGATCCGAGAAACTTAAATACACGAATGCTTGTTCCACTTCCCCTTTCCCCATCTGCTTGCTAATACAGAAGATTTGAAGACTAGAGGAAGGTGAAGTCATAGATGCAAGGAGCCTGAATCTCTGAATCACCTCATGGATGATTGTCCACCAATCAGGAACATCTGTATGGGGCTGTAAGACAATCAAAAAGTAAGATTTATTGTATTGTTGCTGAAGTTTTGGTATTAGTTTGTTACAGCTGCTAGTATTACCCTAAGTAGTGTGTACAAGTTCTATGACCTTTAATATATCACTCACTTCTGTGCTTCAGTTTCCTTATCTGAGAAGAGGATAAAAGCTCCCAGATTGATACAGGATTATTTTAGGTCTCCAATGAGATGGAAGAAGAAAGTGCTTCATAATTGGTTAGGTGGTGTTATTACTCTCTCTGAAGCAAATCAAGGGCAGCCACTTAGAGCTCCAAAATTTATATCTTTCTAGCAATTACAGGAAGCAGAGTAGGAATCATTCTGTAGCTGCCACCAAAATAGAATCAGCTTTAGCTTTTAACCACGTTACTCTCCCGCCGTAATTCCTTAAGCTTCATGTTTGCTTCCCTTTAGTGACACCTTTTCAATCAATCAGTCAATCAAACAAATAATTAATCCATAGTTATTCGGTACCTGCCATGCTCAGGGCATGCAGTTAAGCTGTTCCTGATATTTATGCATTTCATTCCAATGATTAATATTGACCTTGATGTCTATTTCCCTATTTATGGAGAAAAGGGTGAAAGGCATACAAAAAATAAAATAAAATTAGCCATAATCCCACTTCAGTGATAATCACACATAGGTGCATATTTTTCAAGCCTTTTGTTTTCCATACATATGTAAATTTTTAATACAAAAAGGGGGACCATAGTCTACATACAGCTATGTAAATATGCTTTTTTCACTCAAAATATCATGGACATTTTTCCAAGTCAATAAATACAGAACTACATAACCATTTTTAGTGCTTATGAGGATTTCACTGTTTCGATATTTGATTATTTCTTCAACCAATTCTCTATTGATAAACGTTTAGGTCATTTAATATTTTTCAATATTATACATAACACTGCAACATTATTTTTTTGTACGTGTACAGATATTTGGCATACTTGTTCGGTTATTTTCTCAGGAGAAAATCCTAACATTTGCTTTTTCTGCGTCAAAATATAGGCATGTTTTTAAGGTTTTTCATTCAGAGTGCACAATTACTCCAGAAACATTTTTACCTTTCTATTTTCTAATAAGGATGAGTGTTTACATTTCTGTTTAAAAATCTCCTGTATAGGAAAAAATGAAAAGGCAATTAGTGCCCTGGGCAGTGTTATTTGTTCTGGCCTTTACATCTTAGAACATATCCCAAGATCCTCATTTCCTCATTATTTTATTATTCTTTGCTTCCCTCTCAGTGTCTGCTCTGCCTGCAGGAACTCAGCCCTCAGGCAGCTCCCTTGCTGCTGATAGGCATCCACAAAACCTGTGCGTCCAGACCCTACGCCACACTCCATATAATGTTACGCTTCGCCTCTTATTCCTCTCCATCGTCTTCTCCATCGAAGCTGTAATGCCCATGGTGAAGGGTTACCTCATCTGATATTGAGGGGGACATTCTTCGATTTAGGTAATTCACACTAGATGAATGTCGGAGAGCTGGCTTAATAGGTTAACTCTCCAACAGGCTATAACCCTGGTAAAGGGTCATTTCGATAGAGACTCTTTTCGGTGAAAGAATTCTAATCTTGGTTCTGGATACCAAGTGCTAGCTATACAACAAGGCCTTACTAATAGGTATTTTGGAATTTATATTAATGCCGTTGATTTTCTTCCAAACTACCCCTGGCCCCCCAAAATCCTAGCAGTTTCCTTTCTGAGTGGCTATTTACTCTGTTTTATAGGTTAGCCCTAATCAATAAATATTGCATTGATCACCTGAAGCAATTTTTATGATGTAGAGGTTATGATCATTGTCGTTAATTAATATTGAGCTCCCATTGTATGTGTGATAGTTATTTCTTTTCCAACAAAATAAAGAAAATACAATTTAGCACTCATGAATTTTATAATTCTAATGAAGCAACACAGATAATAAATGCAGAAAATGGTATTGGAAATAGGTTAAATATATTCAAAATTAACATACATAAAACATCTCAACTGCCATATTTCACTGACTGAACCGCATATTGACTGTTTCTTGATGTGAAAATGCATTCTAGTGCAATTTACTGAGTTATATCATGCTCGCTACCTGGAAAGTAAAATGAATTAAAGATTTCTTGGTATTTATTTTCATCAGTCTCTAGTTAAATACAATTAAATAAGAATATTGGAGGGGACTGTAGTCTTTATTTATATTCTGAATATAAATATGATCTTTAGTAGAATGTGGACATCTGTCAGACAAACTGACATGACATGGCAGAAACATTTAAACAGCTCTGTTCTTCCCTCCCTCCCCAGCTTTACTGAGATATAATTGATATATAACTGTGTAAGTTTAAGGTGTACACCTTGATGATTTGAGACGTATATATTGCAAAAGGATCACCACAATAAGGTTATTTAACACCTCCATCACCTCATATAATTACCTTTTTTTGGTGTGAGGAAGCTTGGGCATGAGCTAACATCCATTGCCAATCTTCATCTTTTTGCTGAGGAAGATTGGCCCTGAGCCAACATCATGCCCATCTTCCTCTATTTTGTATATGAGATGCCTCCACAGCATGGCCTGATGAGCGGTGCATAGGTCTGTGCCCGGGATCTGAACCCGTGAACCCTGGGCCTCCCAAGCGGAGGACATGAACTTAACTGGGCCGGCCCCTTAATTACCTTTATCTTTGTGGTGAGAACATTTAAGATTCACTGTCTGAGCAAATTTCAAGTATACAATATAGTATTGTTAACTGTAGTCATCATGCTATACGTTAGATCTGCAGAACTTACTCATCTTATAACTGGAAGTTTATACCCTTTGACTAACATCTTCCCATTTCTCCTACCCATCAGCTCCTGGAAACCACCAATCCACTCTTTGTTTCTCTGAGTTCAGCTTTTTTAGATTCCACATATAAGTGAGAGGATAGAATATTTGTCTTTCTCTCTCTGATTTATTTCACTTGGCATGATGCCCTCAAGTTTCATCCATGTTGTTATAAATGGCAGGATTTGCTTCTTTTTTATGGCTGAATAATATTCCATCGCATATATATACTGCATTTTCCTTATCCATTCATCGGTCGATGGATACTTAGGTTGTTTCTGTATTTCTATGTCTTTGCTATTGTGAATAATGTTGCAATAAACATGAAGATGCAGATATCTCTTTGAGATAGTGATTTTGTTTCCCTCAGATGTATACTCAAAAGTGGGATTGCTGGACCATATGGCAGTTCTATTTTTAATGTTTTGGGGAATCTCTATACTGTTTTCCATAACGGTTGTACCAATTTACATTCCCACTAAGAGTGTACAAAGGTTCCCTTTTCTCCACAGTCTCACCTGCACTTGTTATCTTTTGTCTTTTTGATGCTAGCCATTCTAATAGGTGTGAGGTGATATCTCGTGGTGGTTTTTATTTGCATTTCCCTGGTGAATAGTGATGTTGAGTAGTTTTTCTTTTGTGAGGAAGATTAGCCCTGAGCTAAGATCCGTTGCCAATCCTCCTCTTTTTGCTGAGGAAGATTGGCCCTGGTCTAACATTTGTGCCCATCTTCCTCTACTTTATATGTGGGATGCCTGCCACAGCATGGCTTGATAAGTGGTGCATAGGTCTACATCTGGGATCCTAACCTGTGAATCTTGGGCCACCAAAGCACAGTGCGTGAACTTAACAACTGCGCCATGGGGCTGGCCCTGATTTTGAGTACTTTTTCATGTATCTGTTGGCCACTTGTATGTCTTCTTTGGAAAAATGTCTGAGTCCTTTGCTTATTTTCTTAATTGATTTTTTTTTTTTTTTTGCTATTTAGCTGTATGTGTTCCTTACATAGTTTGAATATTAACCCTTTGTTAGATGTGTGGTATGCAAATATTTTCTCCCGTTCTGTAGGTTGCCTTTTGATTTTGTTGATTGTTCCTTTTGTTATGCAGAAGCTTTTTAGTTTGATGTAGTCCTACTTGTTGATTTTCACTTTTGTTCCTCATGCTTTTGGTGTCATATCTAAAAAATCATTGCCAAGACCCATGTCAAGGAGCTTTTTCCCTATGTTTTTTCCTAAGAGTTTTATGGTTTCAGGTCTTACATTTATGTCCTTAATCCATTTGAGTTAATTTTTGTGATTGGTATAAGATAGGGATCCAACTTTATTCTTTTGCATGTGACTATCCAGTTTTCCTAGCATCGTTTGTTGAAGAGATTATCCTTTCCCCATTGAGTGTCCTTGACTCCCTTGTCAAGTATTGATTACCACATATGGGTTTGTTTCTGGGCTCCTCTTTCTGTTCCACTGTTATATGTGTCTGTTTTTATGCCAGTACCACACCATTTTGATTACTCTAGTTTTGTAATTATAGTTTGAAATCAGGAAGTGTAACTCCTCCAACTTTGCTGTTCTTTCTCAAGATTGCTTTGGCTATTCAGGATCTTTTGTGGTTCCATATGAATTTTAGCATTGTTTTTTTCTATTTCTGTGAAAAATGCCATTGGAATTTTGATAGGGATTAAATTAAATCTATAGAAGGCTTTGAGTAGTATGGATATTTAACAATATTAATTCTTCCAATCCATAAACATGGGATATCTTTCCATTTATCTGTGTCTTCTTCAATTTCTTTCACCAAAGTCTTAAATACTTCTGTTTTTAATTTTCAAGGAATCCTTTAGGGGACTTAACCTGTTTGCAATATTTGTAGATTTTTCATAGAGAATTTATTACTAAAAATTACTACTAAGAGATCAACCTAATTCATAGTTTTCAGCTTTGTGAGTTCTGCTGTGTCTAGCCTGGGTGAGAGATAGTTGGAGTTTTGGATATTTGGATAATATAATTCTGTTGACTCATAATAATACAGGTAATCAGAGGGGCACATATGGCTTTAATATATGTCATAAGAGATTTTATCTCATGTAGGCTATCAATATCATTATTAATATCATATTTTATTGAAAAAGCAAGTTAGAAATTGTGGCAGCAGCCATAAAATACTAATACAGATTTTGGTACCTACCTAGAAGTCGAGTGATGACATATCAAATACCTAAAAATGGAAGTGGCTTTGCAAATGGGCAATGGGTAGAGACTGGATGAATTTTGAGAAGCATAATAGAAAAAGCCTAAATTGCCTTGAACAGACTGTTAGTAGAAATATGGATGTTAATGACTCTGCTATTGAGGATTCAGAAAAAAGTGAGGAGTATAGTGGAGAAAACATACATCACCTTAGAGAATACCTAACTTGTCATGAACAGACTGCTGGTAGAATTATGGATATTAAAGGCACTGCTGGTGAGGGCTCAGAAGGAAATGAGGGACATGTTATTTGAAATTGGAGGAAAGGAAATCCTTGTTATATAGTGGTAGAAAGCTTAGGAGAATTGTGTCCTGCAGTTATGTGGAAAGAAGAAACTGTAAATGACTAACTTATAATTTAGCTGAGATTTCCAAGGAAAGTGTTGAAGGTGCAGCCTGGTTTCCTCTTGCTGCAGATAGTAAAATGTGAGAGGAAAGAGATAAATGGAGAAAAGACTGATAAACAAAAAGAAACTATGACTTGATGACTTGAAAAATGTTCAGCCTATCCAGATTGCAAATGATGCTAAAATTAATAGATTTACTGTCAGGAAACTGTGCAATAGAGAAAAGAATGAGAAATTACGGGAACTTTCTAGCAAAAGGAAATTAGCAAAAAGAAAACCTTTTGCTAAAATCTGAGAAAGATCAAAAGGTCAGAGTATTCATTCCCACAAAAGGCTCTTTGAAAAGATTAAGTATGTAACTCCTAGATCCCCTCAGGCAGCTCAGCAGAAGCCAAAATAGGATTGGCCTGTGGAAAAGCTTCTTGTCCCATTGAGTGACATACACAGGAGACTCACAAAGTTCTTGATAATTTTCTATCAGCAGAAACACTGTAAGCTTGTACTGAAAGGGACAGAGAGAATATGAAATGAAAGGCTATCGAATCTCCAAATTTCTACAGGCAGGAAATAGGTTGGTAAAACTACTCAGCTACAAACATGTGCTACCTTTCGTGAAAACTCAGGACTTCTACCTGGTTTTCCTACCTCAGTCAGACTAATTTTGATCACTTGGATGTGCTTAAAATTGACAATGGATACCCTCAACCTGCAGGATAGTGCCTCAGCCTGATACCCAAGGTTCTTTACAATCTAGCCCCAACTTGCATTAGCAGCTTCTATTTCAAAAAAACAGTTTTTGAAATTCTTCCATGACTACTGTATATCACAATTTCCAGACATGTTCTCATGCCATTTACCATACTGGGAATAAACATACCAACCCTATCTTTCTCATCCTATAAGTCCTGCCCAATAAATCCTTTCTTGAGATAGTAATTTGTTGTTGTTAGTGCTGTCGAGTTGATTACAACTTCTAGTGACCCTGTGTACATCAAAGCGGAACCCTGCCCAATCTTTTTGCGCCATCCTCTCACCTCCCAGCACTATATGAGACAATGCTCTGCTGCTTTACATAGGGTTTTCATGGCCAATTTTTTTGGAAGTGGATGCCCAGATCCTCTTCCTAGTCTGTCTTAGTCTGGAAGCTCCACTGAAACCTGCCCACCATGGGTGATCCTGCTCATTTGAAACACCAGTGGCATAGCTTTCAGCATCACAGCAACACACAGTTGCCACAGTATGACAATGGAGAGATGGGTTGTGTGGTTCCCTGACCAGGAAACAAACCAGGGCTGTGGCAGTGAGAGCACCAAATCTTAACCACTAGACCACTGGGGCCAGCTGAGATAGTAATTGCTCTTTTAAAAATTTTAACGTTCTTGTCACTCTAAGGAAATATATTCCCTGAGGCTAGGAATAATATTGTACCTACTTTTTTAATAATACTTGATTAAGGTATAATTTACATATAGTAAAATGTTAAATGCATATCAATAATTTTTTTATTTGTAGTCATCTCCTAGACCAAGATAAGGAACATTTCTGTGAGCCCCAAAATTTTCTTGTGCCCTCACAGGCAAGCATCATTTTGATTTCTATTCTGAATAGTTGGTCTGTTCTTAGATTTCATGGAAATGAAATTATAAAATATGTACTCTTTTGTGTCTTCCTTCTTGTGCTTAATATCATGTTTTCCAGATTCATACATGTTGATGACTGTATCAGTAGCTCTTTTATTATTTTCATATAAGAGATTACTACTCAGCGACAAAGGAGAATGAGCTACTGATACATCCAATAACATGGATGAGCTACTGACACAATTAACAACATAGATGTCCATGGATATCCACTCTCCTATCGATGGACATGTGTGATGTTTCTAGTTTTTGGCTCTTATGAATAAAGCTCGGAAAATTTTTGTTCAAGCCTTTTCTGGACATATGCATTTATTCATCTTGAGTATATTCCTCGGATGGAATGTATGTATATATTTAACTTTATTAGAAACTGCCAGGCAGTTTTCCAAAGTGGTTGCACCATTTTACATTCTCACTGAGAACATATGAGAATTCCCATTGATCCACGTGCACATCAGCACTTGCAACTCAGTCTTTACAACTTAGCATTTTAGTAGGTGTGTAGCGATATCTCTTTGTGGTTTAATTTGCAGTTCCCTGATTACTCGTGATTTGAACTATCTTTTTATATGTTTATTTATGGCCCCATTCTGATGTCTTCTTTGGTGAAGTGCCTGTTCAAGTATCCTATTCTTTTTAAAAATTTGGTTGCTTATATTTTTAAGTATATTAAGTATCTTTTTAGTAACAATTTATGGGAGTTCTGTGTATATTATATTCTAGATATGAGTTCTTTGTGAGATATATGTATTTTTTCTCCTAGTCTGTGGCTTGCCTTTACTAGTCTTTTCCAATTTTTTTTTAACAGTTTACAACAAAAAAGAACTGTCATAGTATTCAACCTACTAAATAATCCATAAATATGCATTTTTAAAATTATCTAGTAAGATACATACCAAGTAAGACCAATAGTGATTATTTCTGGTAGAGCTTTCTCCTGTAGGTTTTATTTCCTGTAAAGGCTGATTATGAAACTGTATCCTGCATTTTCTACACCAGCCTTTTATTTTCTAGATTATCTTGATTCTAGCAAATGATTATCATGAAATCCTTTGCCTCTTTGTTTTTGGTTGATTGGTTGTTTGAATCATTGGTGCATCACTGAAGCTTAATGTTGACAAGGTTGTCTCAGCTGGCTCTGGGTTATTTCAGAAATCATGTTTTCAGAATTTTTTATCACTTTTTCCTTTAAAAAATTCTTAAATATTGACGCTCATAAATTCAGCAAATTTCTCTTATAACATCTGAGAGTTTGAGAGACATAATCTAATGAGGGTGGCAGCAGCACTAGGAGCACTAACATTGGGTCCATTGGGAATCCCTTAATTCCATGAACGTCAAGTGGTTAAATGATACATTAGTGACTTTTAAAACATAGCAATAATTTGCCTGGATGTTTGTTTTCTAGGTAACAGAAATAACATGATCTAATTTCAGATAAGTAACCCTGGAGATGTTTGTACCTGTGGCTGGGTGGAGAGCAGTTGGAGCTGGGAATGTGACCCCATAGGGAAGAAATGTAGTTATTTCAGAACTATTGTTGCTGCTGTTGTGAATATCCAGTTTTCCTCCATGGTTTTATTGTCTTGGAGCAAGAGGACAATGACTGCTAGAGAAACAACAGCTCCTGGTGGAGGAAAAGGAGGAGAAGGAGGCTGATAGACAATGCAATTGGTTAATAATGATGATAGCAAACACTTAAAAGGATGTCAAATGAATTAAGAATTCAAATTTGTTAAAGTTACTTACCTGACATTTTTTGGTAATTTGAAAATCCATTCTCCATTACACTTTTAATCACCAAATTATTGGAAATGAGTTTGGCCTAAGTTAAGTGGTCAAATTTTACTTTAACACAACAAATATTTGAGTGCCAGGCAAATATTATTGAGTGTCCTGAAGATACCATGGTTCATGAGACAGACATGTTTCTTGCCCTTGGAACTTGCTGTGCTGGGGAAGAAAATTAAACAAGCAGTGTGACCTAGAATGAGTGATGGAGATGGAAATCTAGAGTGATGTGGGAGGACATAGCCTGGGTACCTATCTTGCAGTGGAGGGTACAAGGAAGACCTACCTAACTTAGAATCACTAAATGGAACATGACTATAAATAGCAATTAGCTTGGTGGTATGGAGGAGGGGAGGACGGAGAACAGAGTGAAGAAATAATTGGGAAAGAGTGAAAGAGAGATATTTAGAAGAAAAATCTTAGTTGGCTCAACTTTCAGTGTATTGTTATTAAAATTTGACTCAATGGTGCATTGTAACATTCTTGAAAAATCTATTACATAAATAGCCTACTTGAATGTGACAGAACTTTCACTCAAAGTTCAAAATCCTTTAATTTTTGCTTTTTAATTGATGCCTTCTCACAGAAACTCCTTATTGGGTATTTAAGGGTTGGCCACAGTTGGGCCTCACTCAGCCTCCCTCTCTCATCTGATCTCCCATGCAGGTACTGGTTTACTTATTACTTATTGTTTAGGTATTACGGATGTGGTTTTTTCCTAATTGTCAAGTTCCGTTAGATTTCCCAGGATAGAGAAACTTTAAGACAAATGCTTCAGTTTATTTTGGGAATTTATAAAAAAGAAAAATTGAAGAAGATGTTTGTATTTGTTCCAATTTTTTTCAATGCCCTAGAGTTGCTTCCTTACTTAAAGAAAAACATAAAGCTACAAAAATCATATAAAGAGATAATTGCCATAGATGATTTATTGTATTTTTGCCCTTTTAACATATACTGTATTTTATTTTAAATAACGTCATAATTAATGTCTGTATATTTTTTCTAGTCGACAAAACCAACTTTATCTTAAATCCGTCTACCGTATTTGTTCCTGAGATGTGTCTCTACATCTCTCCCTGCATTTACAGCAAATCCATGTACTATGCAACAACTGGTCCCCCTAGAGCACCCTAGGTTTACCTTCATTTCTCCGAAATGACAAATGACTTTTGTCCCCCAAAGCACTGTATACTCCCTCCCCCTTTTTTTTGAAAGTAGCAGATTTGAAACTGGAGAGCTTATAAGGCTCAACAGAGAATGAGAAGACTGTTCTCATTCCCTCATGAGGAGGAGGGAATAAAGGATATGTTCAATAGGTTATTTATTTTTTGAATGTAGAATATTCCACAGACTCTTTGGATGCTCAAAACAAGTTTCTTTCCTGCATACACCTACAAAAACACAAGAGATGTGTTAAAAAGAGGTTAGATATAAGAATCCAGGAATTATGTTAATGTATGGGCAAAGGAAAACTTCGACTAAAGGAGAGAGTAATCTGTTTTACCTTTCTTCTACAATTTCTGTGTTACTATGAATTTATTTACTTCTTGAACATTTATTAGACATTTGTCTTGCTATAACTTGAGGTAAAAAAGATATGATGATATTTAGGTCCATTTTTTATCTATTTGTAAGTGGAGAACAAAGGTATTAGAAAGGCCCAAGGTATTAGAATGCACATTACTCTATGAATTACCACCTTTAATATATACTGACTTCTTGGTAATGCTTGGCCTGGACAAGCCTTCTCCATTCCTGTTGCTATGTCATGTGGACAGGTGAAGGTAATGTATTTTCATGGCACTTTGGTCTGGTAACTACGATTCCTTGAGGTTACTGTAATAAGCATGTGAAAGTGAGGAAGGAGAGGGAAAAGCCAGGGCCTCTGGAGGAGTGGCGGGCACTGAATAGCGGTTGTGGAGGAGGTCAGGGAAAGTTCTGTGGGCCTGGAGTGGAGGGAGGCACCTCAGGCCAGGAAATGGGGAGAGAAGTCTGCAGGCATGATGGGAATGTCTGAAGAAGAGGAAGGGATCGTTTTCTCTGTGACATTGTATAGAAGAGCGGACTTGGGTCAGACATTGCTGCTGTTGTCCTTAACACTGTTTTTTATTCATGCTATCAAGGTAATACACGCTGTCAGAGAAAACACAGATGGGTAAATTTGCTAAGAGAAGATCTCAAGTGTTCTCACCACACACACACACACACACAGACAAATGGTAACTATGTGAGGTGATGGGTATGTTCATTATCTTGATTGTGGTAATCATTTCGTAATGTATATGTATATCAAAACATCACATTGTATACCTTAAATATATGGAATTTTTATATGTCAATCATTCCTCAGTGAATCTGGGGGGAAAAAAAGAAAATACAGAGAGGTATACACTAATATAGAAGTATTCTTAGGAATATTCAAGAATGTGTAGGAGAAAGCATCTTTGTTCCAAAGAAGCCAGTTATATAATCAATAGCCCAGCATATGCCCACTGTTCCTTTTTACTCTGCCCTTTGGAATGGGCACCAAATAAATGTGCATCATTTTATTATCTTTTTCTCAGATTCTGCCTAGTCCCGATTCTGTTGAGGAAAATGGGCAGCCTTCTACATTCATTACAGCAGATGGTCATTCCAGATAAGAGAACTTACTGAGAAGCGTCAGGATCTCTGATTTGGGGGCCTTTCAAGTCTTCATTCGAGGTGCTTCATAGCAGCCTTTCTTGAGGCATTCCCCAAAGTTTGAGAAAAAAAATCAAGCAAACATAGCTACTCTCTTCCAGATGAACTCTTCCCAGAGATTTTGAATATGTTCTTTTTCCATCCTGGAGCAAAACAAGAGAATGTCAAGCAGCCTATAAGTCTTGTGAGAAACTAGTTTTCCCTTTAGAAAAAATGTTGCATATTCCTTTGATCGAATAAGGGGAGCTACAGTTAGGGTTTGGTGTTGTCTGGGCTGAAAAATGTGAATCTGTTTCACCTTCTAGCATATCTATATGCTTAGGGTTTGACTTTTGAGGAGGACGTGGACAATCACAGCCTACTAAAGAATCCTTCATTACCGGAGGATTATTATATATACATGATGTACATATACAGTATATATACAGTAGCGAATATTATTTTGTTAGAAAATGAATGTACTCTTTTTTTTTCTTTTTAAACTTTATGTGGCTTGAATCTAAATCTTTAAGTGGCTTACATCTGGGTTTCTACTTATAGATTTTGTTTCACTGGGACTTTTCAGTAAATACTCATTCTTTGTTTCCTGAGAACTTTTATAACTTGGTTTTCTTGTAATTCCTGTAAAACCAGAAATAAAGCTCTGAAAGTTGGAGAGTAAATTGAATCAATAGACTAAAGTTCTGGTGATGTACTCCATGGAATACATTTTTTTTATTGGAAAGCATGAGTTTTCTAAAAACAGTCTCTCTCTGTCTGCATATGTATCTATGCATGTGACATATGGCACTGGTGAATATATAGGGTTACCTTATTACCATGGGTTACCAGTGGCAACATGTGCACTGAGCTAAACCCTTCTTGGATTTTAATATTCTGTTGTAAGTCATATGCTGGGAGATCAGAAGAGAGTGAAAATGGACTAGTCTGGCACAGCTTATATGATTTTTTATTGGTCATTTTATATGTATATATAATGCAACCGGTGGAAAATGTAGCAAAAGGTCAAGAAGGCACCATACATGTCTCAGTTGAAAAAGGAATAGGAAATTAGTGAACTCAACTTCTCGCTGTGACCTGCTTTACACTGGACGTGATTTTGGGTTCTCTCTGTGACAATATGTTGAACAAGGTTCTTCCACATTTCTGCAACTAGGAACATAGCAGATGGTAAAGAATGAAGGCTATGGGTGGACAAGAATGGGTCTTCTCTCTGTAAAGAGAATTTTAATTTAGTGAAAGTACTACTAGGTGGATAGTAAAGAGAATTTGGCCACTTTTCATTCTCATGATTATTTGTTCGGGATACACACATTGTACCTTGTCCTGGGGAATAGAACCCTTCAGAATGAAGTAGAGAGTACTAAAAACAATATTATAGAAAAATAGAAATTACTTCTGGGAATTTGTATGCACATAGTTCTCCATTACTCATGAGCTGTTTCTTTCGTTTTGAATGATCAGTGTCTTTGCTGTTCTTTGCCCTTCTGTTTCCACCATGTCGGCATTTCACTGCTCATTAATAATTGTGGAAAGAAAGAAGGGAATACATTAATTGGTGCCTGCATCAATTAATACCTGACTTTCCACTGGTAAGAAAGTGCTGGTGCATTTTTAAAAAGGTAGATACTGATGGCTAAACTATCAGTGGGAGGTGGGGAGTGGGGTTTGTGACTATTCTTCCTCATAGGCAGAGAATATGATGATCTTCTGGCTTTCACGAGGCATAATAAATACCCCACATGAACGTTTATAGGAAATGGAAATCAAACATCTTTGAAATTTTTATTTTGTAAAGAGACTTGAGAAATAATTTTAGTAGAGCAAAAACAGAATTGGGAGTTTTCAAATATGTCTTATGTCTAGCTCCAGTATCAGTACTGTGCACACAGAGAAGTGAACAACTGCGGTATAATGGAGGATAGAATTAGACGAGGCACCACCTCACCAAAATATTTGTTATGAACTGTTCTGTTCTACCATTATCCAAGAAGCCTTCTCAGACAAACACAGCGGCCTATCGCGTGCACTAATAGAACCATCAGTAGGCTCAGACTGCTCCCCTCACTTGTCTCCTTGTGTTGGGTATAGTGTATGCTAGAAACACAAAGATGTACGAAATACCTGGAAGGGCATATTATCAAGTTAGAGTAAAATACATATAACACTAAGGAAGCTGAATTACAAGCCAAGTGCCAAGAGAAAGGTGCAGACACCACGTGCTAGTGGAATTTGAAAGGAACGGAGAAGTCACTGAGTGTTGGAGTGTTCAAGGAAGACGTCTAGAGGAAGAGAGAGAAATTGAGTTAGGCCTGAAAGGAAGACTAATGGGAAGGAGGAGGGAGCATTCCAGGCAAGGAGAATGGCAGGCACATGGCCCAGATGTAGGAAGGGGCATGGCATTACTCTACTAGGCCGAGGAGGGTAGAGAGCTCACAGAGGTGACAAATGGGGAGTAGAAAGTCTTGAATACCACACTAAGGTGTTGGGCTTTGCCCAATAGACAGTGAGTATCTTTAAAAGTATTTACAACTGGTTCTGATTTTGGAGCCTTTTTTTGTCTCTTTCAAAATCAGCAAAAGTTATCCTTTTGGTCAAAGAATGTGGCAGTGGTTTATGAGAAATGAGTCAATCGACTGGTTGTGACTGTTTCCATACTAGAGCTTAAAACAGATCTGCAGAGCATCATCTATTGGTCTATCAGGCCCTAGGAGGTAGAGCCAGGAGTCACACAGTGGGCTGTTACTTCTAGAGCTCAAGCTTAACCACTGCATTGTACCACAAAGGTATGCCAGCTATGGATGTGTGAGTGGAAGAAACTATCCAGAGGGGATTATGTTATAGGACAAACTACATTTCATCTTCTTCATTATTATTAATAACCATGGTGACTGTCTTGCTACCCTACTTGTGAGCTTTATAGTCTTCCACACGCTTTCAAGTACATTATATCTCTTGATCCTCACAATGGCCCTGTTAAGTAGGCAAGAATTTTAAATTATAAAGTTATTTCTGGGCCCCCAATTATCTGTGTAATTAATCCTGGTTACATATGCGCTACTCTCATTTGTATTGTAAAAATTATAATGAACAGTTTGCCCTTCTTTTTTTCCCAAAATAGTTTAAAATTTCGGGACAAGTTGTTGAAATTCTCTCCAAAAGAGTGGGTTTCTTTTAGCATTGCTTTTTTTCTCAGATTAAGAACCTCCATTCCACATCAAAATAAAAGCTTGGATGCCACGAAGAATCATTTAGAACCAGGCGTTACGTCTTTAACACTCCTTAATTACAACCGGGTAAGGTGACGCACTTGGAAATCCTTGGAGAGCAGGCAGGTGATCTGCTACATGTGTTTATTTATCTAAAACAATTTAGCAATTTACAACCATATCCACTCTGGTTTGCCTGTCATGGGGCGTTTTCCAGGACTCTTTGATTTGGTCTACATCAGATTTTCTTTTCACCTCAACTTATCCTCCAAGCAGTATACTTTTGTTGTTCTTGTTACTGGGCCAAAAGTTGCCCATAGCCCCTGAGAAAATTAAAGATAATGCTGTAAAATACATGTTTAAAATTCCAGTCTGCCACAGACTAACTTCATTGGTATGAAACTCAGACCCCTTCTTATTAAACACTGTTAAATATTCTCTTCATTTTCAAGACAAATATGAACAGAAACACAACCAAACATGTACTGTATTAAAATCATTGATTCACAATATTTAAATTTTCAGCTAGCCTCCAATTAGCAGGCTTTCCAATATTTGAACAGAAGACCATTTTAATGTAATTACAAACACATTTTAGGCATCTAAATTTTTTGCATAATTAGTTCTCTATTAAACTATTTATGTAGCCCTTTTTCCATCAGAAACAGAGAAAGCAGAACAATTTTATTCCTTACTGTTATAATAATTAACTATGCAAGTAGAACAGCATATTAATAGAGTATAATTTGTTTACATTTAAAAGAAAATTGTGTTAGATTAGCATAGCAAAAGACTATTTCCATATCCAGGCAGTAATATGCAGGCCTAATAGCAATTTACAGTGTAGTTAAAGAATATTATTAATAAAGTAATACAGTGTAATTCTGTTTGCCCCACCATATTTCACAATGTCCTTAATTATAGCTAATTCTATCGAGACTAATTTGGGTGTTGTTAAGCAGTAGACACAGGAATCTTAAATACAACCTTTGCTAATAAGGAATTTAGAAGTTACCATAGAACTTGTTCTTATAAAACATAGGTACATGATGAGCATTTGTATTTTCTCCCCAGGGTGAAATCTATAAACGTACATGTATGTAATTGATATCTAAAAACAAGCTTTTCTGGATCCAACGTTTTGTTAACCACTCAATGAGAGGTTTATTATAAATAAATATAGTTAAGGTGAGATGAGATAAAGCATGGTAATCAGGTAACAATTTAGATTGGTAATCTAGAGTTGTTTTAGGTGAGAATTTTCACTTATTAGTGGCTTGATTTCTTTTAACTGAAGCAATGATGAAGTGGCTATACAATTTGGCATATTAGTGTTTTTTCTTGAGGGAAATTAATAACGCTTCCTACTTATTACATACTCATATTTCACCAGGCGCTATGCAGCATGTTATACACACATTAGCCTCAGTCCTTAAGGCAACTCTGTAAGGTAGGTGATACCTTATTCATTTTCCAGATGAGGAAACTGAGTCTCAGAAAGTTTGAGGATTCACTAGAGGACACACAGTTAGGAAAGAGTCAGTGAAGATTCCAAAACCTAGCGTAGCTTCAAAACTCAGACTTTAGGGCCGGCCCTGTGGCTTGGTGGTTAAGTGCGCGCGCTGCGATGCTGGTGGCCCGGGTTCGGATCCCGGGTGTGCATCGAGGCACCGCTTCTCCGTTCATCCTGAGGCCGAGTCCCGCATACAGCAACTAGAAGGATGTGCAGCTACGACATACAACTATCCACTGGGGCTTTGGGGGGAAAGAATAAAATAAATAAAATCTTTAAAAAAAAAAAAAACTCAGACTTTACAGCTATCTTGCCATTTCCTTTTTAGGATATATACCTTTGATCTATTCCAAAGTGGATTGAAAAAAATTCCCAAGGCTTTGTTGCCCTTTTTGTAGTGCGTCAGTATATGCTCCCAGCTTTGAGTTAAGTACAGACATGGAACTAGATAATAGCAAGTGTTTCCATAACAACTGTAAAAATCAATACCGGCAAATGTATGATAATGTTCAGATTTCTCCTTTAATATGTCTGTTTATTAACACTTTTTTCTTTTTTTAAAGACAAGGTGGGTAAAATCACTTTGGCTAGAATTCCAAGTGGCATGAATTCCAGTCCTGCTTTTGCCTCTTTTTGGCTGACTCAAGATTCAGAGTTGGTCTTTGGAAAGTAGAGGCCTGACACTGACAATATTTGGAAGTTCTTTGATGTTTAAAAGGCACAGAGCAATAAATACTTAATTTTCAGGTTGCTAGGGGAGGGGTTTGAGATTTAGCTTTTTGCTCAAGCTTTGCTTGTCTGCTCTATCACAAGAGAGTCTGGTACATTCTATAAACTAGAATGGTGCTACTTCATCATGCATTCCTTAAGGTGATATAAAAATTGCATTTCTCTAGTGGACACAACGAATTAAATGGCAAGGGAACTATATATAGGCTAAATGGCGAGAAGAAGCTGCTCTGGGATGAAGCCACTAGACCTGAGGCCAAGAGACCAAGGCCCCGGCACTGCCACTTACCAGCTATGTGGAATCGGGCAAGTCACAACCTCGTAGGATTGTGCTAACAGAACCTTCTGCAATGATGGAAATGCACCATATCTATGCTATCCAATATAGGAGCCACTACCCACACGTGGCTATTGAGTGCTTGGAATGTAGCTAATGAGACCAAGAAACAGAATGATAAATTTTATTTAACTTTAATTTATTTAAATTTAAATAGCCACACGTGGCTAATAACTAACTTATTGGAGAGTGCAGTCTTAGAGCATCAATCACCATGCTCATAAAATAATGATAAAAACAACCTTTCTAAATATTTCAGAATATAGTTGTGGACTTAAATAACATCATATATGTAATGTGATTTGTTAACTCTAGGGCATCTTTCAAGTATGCCATTAATTATAACAATGAGAACAACAATAATAATGATACCAGTAAAGGTCACTGCTTGGACATGACCGGCAAAGTAGAAAGTTCCGTTACTGAGCTTGGACTTTATCATTGCTTTCTACTTTTCTCTTTTCCATAGTTGTGTTGATCTGTGATTCCATGCTTCTTTGGGGCAGATGGCAGTCATTGCAAGCTTAATTATGTATACTATGGGGGGACCAAAGTAGATAAAAAGGCAGGAAGTCCAGAGAATTAGATTCTAATTGTAACTCTGCCATTGACTAACTGTGTAATCTTGGCTTCTGCTTAAACTCTGGGAGCCAGTTTTCTACAAGCTTTGACCAAGGAAGCTCTCTTAACAGGTTACAGGCTCATAAAATGTTAGTGAGAAAAGGGACCTCAGAGATCTTCTTGACCAGTCCCTTTCCATTTCTACACGAAGACTCCAAAGCCTAGAGCTGGTAAATGACTTGCCCAAGGTTGCTTGATTAGTTGGTGGCAGAACCAGGCCTAGAGTATGAGTCTTGTCCCCCTCCCACTGTACTCCATGCTACCACTGTGTGATAACTCAAGGGTGGGGGAGTCACTGTTGAATCCCATTGAAGATAGGTAGCAAATTGGTGATCACATAGCCCCGCAGGACTTAATCACAATTCTATAAGAGCTATATAAACCCTGCTGCAATTAGCTTAGCCCCATGAGGCCGATTGGTTCGTGGAACACACATTCCATTAACTAGCTGTGCAATTCAGCTTCCAGATTTGTAAAAGAGTGGGGCTGGATGAGTCCACCTCCAAGGCCCATCTCGCTTTGAGAGTCTGTAATTCTAAGACTCAAGAACTGAATTTTTAAAAATTGTAAATGAATTCCTATTTTATTTATGACAGTGGTTCCTACAAATATTTGAAGAGCAATGATGTATATATGTGTGAGTCATGAGTCATATTATTCTGTCTACAGATACTATTTGGTGCACATATGGATCTGCAGAATCCTTGTGGTTACTCCACAGTTCCAGAAGGGCCTGGAATCTCCAGGTTAGTAGTGCTGGTCTAGGGATTCTTTTTCTCTTGAGACTCAGATGGAATCAATCAACATTTTATTTTTGGGATTATCTGGCATATTTCTTTCTTCTTTTTCAAGCAGATTGTTAGGGCTCCCTGTCATCATTTTATATTTTTAATTAAATTTTTTGAATAAGTACTACATGTACAATACAATATTCAGAGTTACAAAAGTGTATGCAGTGAAAAGATACTGCCCCCAGGCACTATGTTAACAACAGGATCGCCAACCATAGGATTTGTCTGAGACTGAGGGGTTTTCTGGGACATAGGACTTTCAGTGCTAAAACTAGGAAAGTCTTGAGCAACCAAGAACAAGTCTGTCACCCTGGCAGGTTTCTTGACGTACCCGATTTCTGATGCCCTAGCACCAACCTTCACAGTCGCCACCGACACGGACTTCTAGTGCTCACTAAGCAATAGGTTTTTAGCATTCTTCTCCAGACGCCATCTTGAAGTAAATAAAACTCACCACTGAAAAGATGAACATCTCAAGGTCTTTGAATATTTCTTATTCTATAGGTTTTAGAGGAGAAAGGATGGGGTTGAAAACCAGACCAACTTATTCAAGGGAAACAGAATCAATGCAGTAACCTCCATTGTGCAACTAGTGACCTCTAAAACATTGGGAAGATTTTATTCACAAGCAGAATGAATTATTACTCGTTGTTAAAACCAGCCTCCTTAAGAAAAGTCATTTGAGTTATTTAATATTCATTTGTAAAAAGAGTTGAGAATAGACTAAAATTGACTTCTGCTTCCAGTCATGGTGAAGAACCGAATGAAGTAAAGATCTTGAGTTGACAGGGTGAAAAACAAGTTGACCTAACAGTTCCTTTCCATTTTTACTTTCTATGAGGTTATGTTTGGGAATAATGGTAATGCTTTCCATTTCTGAAGGGTGAGCTGCTCATTCTAGAATGTGAATGATGTACATTCTTTAAGATTTTCCCCTAAAATGAGTTTTTCTGCCTACTTTTTTTGAATGCATATTTTATGAATATATAAGCTTTTGTGGAACATAATGCCTTTCAAAATCTACCTTTTTTTATTGATAAAAATTTATTAAAAAAATTTATTGCATAAAATTTTATTTTTTCTTCTTATTGAATTTTATATTTCCATCTTATTCAAATCAGTATATATTTATGGAGTAGCTATTATGTCTAAGGCAGTATTTAGAGTGCTGCAGGGAATACCAAAAATGAGTAAGACATTTCCTGCCCTCAAGGAGCTTAAACTTAGATGCCATGAGATAGGTACCCAAACAGCTATAGGAATGGGCAACATAAAATAATTTCCATAAAGAAAGTTTCATAAAGAAGGGATATTGCATCTAACCAATGAATAGGAAAAATTCTATAAGATGGAAATAATGCTTGAAATGGGTCTTAATAATGAGCAAAATTCAACAATTGTGAGCATTAAACTTTAGGTTTAGGGAACTGTGATAAGTATGGTTGGACTGGAGTGTGTAGTGTCTAGGGAGGCTCCAAAATAAGTTGGAACTGTGGTGTACAGACCCATGAAAGCAGTAATGGAAAGCAATCTAATTCCTTAGGCAACAGGGAGTAACTGCAGATTTCAGAGCAGGGGCATGATACACTCAGATGTGCAGTTTAAGGTTACTCTGGCACTGGCTTGTAGCATAAATGGAAATGAAAGTAGAAAAGAGATTGGAGACAAGGAACAAGATGAGAAGTGACGAGAGCCTCCACACAGGTAGTAAGAACAAACAAAGAGGGAACACACTTAAGAGGAATGTGGTTAACCATCTTCATGACTTAGAGGGTATGAGTAACGAGAAGTCCAAGATGACTCCGAGATTGAGCCTTGATAAGCAGGAGTCAGTCGGTGCAGGAAAGCAGACGTGGTTGGGGAAGAAAGACAGAGTTGAATCTTCTTGAAAATTATTTCCATTTGTATTGCTTGATGTTGATATTTTCCTTCTCATTTTTTCTACCTAATGTTATTTCATCTCTAGTTTTTAAAAAGTTTTCTTGTCTTTTCTTTTTTTAAATTCATAATAGCTTCTCAGCCCCTTGAAGGTAGGATTTTATTGCGACTCCTTTTCTTAGTACTTTGCTATCCGTACTGACCCTCAGTCATACAAAGCTAAGCAGAGGGTCAACATTTGCGTTATACTAGATTATACTAATTTGTGGACTTGTGTTCATTTAATCTTCCTTTTACTCCATGCAAAATATCAAATAGCTTCTCAGAATGTCAATGGGGGAGCCAGGGAGGGACAGCAATCGCGCATTTTAATATTACAAAATTGTCATTGTACTCCCTACTTTGTTTCAGTGGAAAGAACAGTTATCTAATGGTGCTCTGGATTGGGTTAGCATTGGCCTCATTGATACTGGGTTACCTACTGAGCTATTGATACTGTAGATCCTGCCAAACCAAACCCTAGTTCAAGTCAAAATGTGGAGGCTTTCCAAGATTCTTGGGAGCACAAGTCATTTTATTTCCCTCTCTCTCTTAGACTGATAAAATATTCCATCAGTTTGGTAGCAAAAGTGTTGTCCCAAATAAAGGCAGGGGCTATTCCCTGACCGCAGCTATTAAGCAGAAATCTTATCAGTCACAATGGTGGCAGGGGACCCACCAGCTCTCATCCCGAGTTAATCAAATTAGGTGTTTGTCATTCTTTCCCTAGCTAGCAGGAAATTAAGTTTCACTGAAGCATTTGGGTCGCACCCTTAGTATCTAAGAATGATCTCCCTGTAAGATAAGTTTACAGTATTCATTTGCCTTGGGGCATTACCTTTTTGATTACTTTTTTCGCAGAGCGAACATGTTTAAGGCGGCTTTAATATTTCACACAGCTGTTCCACTTTCAGGATCAGCATTATTGTGGTCACGTGGTAATCCTGCAAAGTCTCCCCTAATGTCAAAGGAGAATCTGGAAAAAATTGTATGAATGTTTTCTCGAAAGCAATCAGTTTTATTTTCTCAAGTGGTTATTGTTTCAACTATAAAATAGTATCCAGCTCTGACAGGCGTTAAGTAGTAGTGGCAACCTAATCTTCAATGGAAACAACAAGATTAATCTGCCTCCGAGACCATTGCTTTCTAGAAACGTGTTTTTCTCATTCGCTTTTTCTTTCCTTTTCACCAATTGCTCTCCAGCCGTTCTTCAGGTCTGGCATAGTTCTGGCCCATTTTTCTTTTTATGCTGCTGAGTATCTGAAGCTCACATCTTCCGGTAGCATATTCCTAAAACAAGTTAGACACTCTTGGTATGTTCTCTGACATTCAACACATTAAGAAAAGCATTCTACCATTTCCATGTGGTACAAATTTGGAATGTTTCATTCTAAAGTTCTGCTCTCTCTACTTAGATAAATGATTTTAGAAGAATCTGAATCCTGTGAAAATCACAGATTGATTGAAGAACTAGCAACTCACTTGACTGGCTCTTTCTAAGTTTGTATTCTCCATCTCACACCTGAACTCCACATGGTTTTCATGACCATTTGACAAAATTTAGAAAATTGCCCCCCCTTCCAAAAAAAAAACCTACCAAAAGAGAAAATCAGTAGCCCTCTCTACCATTCATCCATTTATTTCCTCTTTTGTTGATTCTATAAGAAAGAAGCTACATGAGTGCTTAGTTTTCATTGTAGAATTAAAATTCAGAATATGATGAAATTCTCTCTGTGTTGTATTAATGAGGCTTTTCAGGTTATGGATCACCCAAATTTGACAATTGTGGTCAATTCTAAAAATATTCATATTGACCATTTCCCTTTTTATTTCCCATATTCCTGACTTCCTGAAAAAGAAGCAAAGTTATTATAATGGAGGACCCATGTGAGCATAAGAAATTCCTAATTATGGAACACTACCACCCACACTGAGGGTCATTGGGAAGTCTGTACTTCCATTTTATTTATTTTTTTACACTCTACACTTTTCAGTTCAGTCCAAAGTTGCCTAGTCAAATGTAATCTTTGTGCCTACAAATAAATTCAAACAGCCTGCTACTGCTTGTCACAATTTTCATTTGGGCCCTTAGAATCTTGCTTTCTTTTGGTAAAATCCACATTTTACCTTCATAAACCATTGCATGTTGCTCATTTAACCCTTTTCCCATGCTCCACTCCAAATGTATTACGGAGTGACCTCGCATGTCAGCACTATAGCATTGTACAGTAAATAGAGTGTTTTGCTTCATAAATCAAGCATAGAACTTATAGCCAACTTCAGCATAAAAAAAGTCACTGAAATAATATGGCCCAGCTGTGGGAGATAGGCATTGTATTCATAAAGCTAGCCTTAAATTACTGACATTTAAATCCAGATTTGACAAAGCTAAGACTACTTTGGAGGATTCTGAGTAATCCTCATGAAATTCCAAATTTTTCTTTTGTTGTTTTGAAGGAGATTCATTTTTAAAAAGAAAGAGGGTTAGATTTTGTCCTTTCCACAGTATCTTTGATGGTATCAGAAAGGTGCACTTGGTGGCCAGTTCACCTAATTATGCCAGTCATTTTGCAAATCATCTGCTTTTTCTTTGGGAACCTGCTCTCTGGGGCATAGCTCTCTTATTTTATTACATCAATCAGCAGTAAAATGCAAAGGTGATTTAGAAGACTCAGGTTTGGATTTCTTCCTCATCTAAATCAGATTGAACACTAACGTCTCATTGAAGGTGTCCAAAGATAGAAACTAATTTTATTTCAAACAGCAATTTGTATTTTTCTGTTGGAAAAAAAAGAAAGTCTAAAAGCCCCACAATTGGCCAGACTTCCAGCTTTCACTGTTCTCCGTTCGTCTCTCTTTATAGGTAGCAATTTTAGCATTCAAAATTTAAAAATATGCCAGAAGAACGTACATTTACAGTGCTCTCTCCAAAAGCATGCTTTGAAAATCACTTATAATGGGAACACCTTGTCAATGGAGAATTGTCAACATACCAGCTAGTTTAGGCCATAATCTCTCTAGCCAGCATAATTTGCTGAAATAAATTAAAATCATTTTATTTTCCCATTAAATTTCATTCTCCCCACCTCAAACAAAAATCTGTTTTTTTTAAAGCACAAAACTAAATGCTTACAGCAAACGTAATTACAATTGTATAAGAATTAATGAGAGATGAGAAAAGCTAATGTCTGTATTTTATCTTTCATGCAAGTGGATTAAAACCCGGTACCACGTTGTTAAAAGCATTTATCTGGTAAATGTAAAATGTGTTATACTAGATTTTTAAAAGTATTAATGTCCTTAGTACAGGTAATTTCTTTGTTCCCCCAAGATTGAAGAGTCCAACTGAATTACGTTCTGGCATAAATTGCCTTCTGGAATTCAACTACTTCTTTTGGGAAGTAGCAGTGTCTTCAAATTAACCTCAGTTAACACGAACGGACTAAAAAAATTGTTCAAAAATTTATGTAGTTCAAAAATTGTCAGATTTGTTGAAATGAATAATGTGTTTGGATTTTTGGAAGACCTTTACAAATTTTGAACCTCCTGCAGCTCCATTTGGTGTAAAGAATTATACTATAAACAAGGGGCTCCATCTGTACTTTTGAAATAACTATTCAGTTTTCCATTTCAGTACTCAAACTGACACGACAAACTGAAAAGCAGAAGTTAGTGTTCGAAGAAGTTCAAGAGTAAACATTTAGTCAATTCGTCTGCTCGGACTGAGAGAGTCAGAGCGTAGGAGTCCAGGATTCTGAGTGTAGGTTCTAGATTGGTGGTGAAGACTCTTTGCACTCTCTGCCAATTGCCTCAGGTCACACGCAGAATATAAATCCACTCACAGAGCCCTCACTCTTTCTGGGTATTTTGTACACATTTTGCTACGTTTATGAATGGGGAAGATATTTACATTAAAATTTCATTTACTAACTTCAGTGTTTTTCTGGTCCTTCTTGCTGATGACTTAGGCCACTATTTGGTCTCTATATTTGGCAAAGAGGATAAGAAATTGCATTTCTAGGAAGGGGAATAAAATGACAACAGCTGTTGGAAATTTCTTTGATAGGGCTCGGCAAGACAAGTAGACAAGTTATAGAATGCTGTTTTAGTCATACTCTTTTTCATTCATTTCAACAGGAAGTTTCAGATCACCAATACACGAGGTCTTGTGATGGGTGTTCTGTGATCTGCTCATAGCAGGCGCTGTCATTTCTAAGCGAAAATTTAAGGTGAATATAAATGGGGGGAGGCAATAAATCCAGGCCTACTCAGAACATTTGACACATGTCATTCTCTGGATCTCAAATTCTTCTTTCCCCAGTACTTTCTATAGGGGACCTGTTGTTCAAAGTTTCAAGGATTCATGGCCTGGTCCCTGTCTCTCTCATTATGCCTGAGGGTAATGGATGCCCCAGTCAGACGTGCATTCTCACTCTGTCTGCAGGAAGCCTTGCACATCCCCACTCTCCCGCTGCTCACCTTTTCAGTAATGCACTTTCTTCTCCTTTGCCATTTTTTACATGCTATCTCCCATTTTTGGCCTAATGTAAAGCTCTCTTTCTCCATGCAACCTGGGCCTGCAGTGCTGCACCGTGGGGCTGTGCTCTCCTCTGACCTCCTACAGCATACATGGTCTTTATCATTTGTTTGGAATGCATCATGCATAGCCTGGCATTGTTAGCTATCTCGTAATCTGTGTATTTTTCTCTCCAACAAGATCATGCATTCTCTGAGAAATTATAATGCCTCTCTGTACCCTCTGGCCTTAGTACCTAGTAGGCTTTCAATGACAGCTGGCTGATGTCGTGAATAAGCATTTTATGGAAGACTGTGAAATAGGATGAGTTGACATGATGTATTCCCATGGCAGTTAATCTATGCAGACTTGTGTTGGATCAAAATCATTAGGCTTAGATAAGACCATTTCAGCTACTGACCAATGCAGCATTATTTTTTCAGGTGAAAAGACAACTAAATTTAAACATCTCTGAAGTGTGGAATGCAATAGAAAGCAACTTAAATTCTGATAGAGGTTATTTGTTACGGAAATACCATTTAAATTTCCCAAGTCCTCCTTTTTACAGGAAACATTATAGTGTGACCACAGTACATGCTTTTCAGTCTATCTAGAAAGTCAACATTTTAATAATCTCTTTAACAGTTGGATTATCTCCACTCAATGTCCTAAAACAGATAAAAAGGAAACTCAGGATGAGGTTAAGGGAAAGGAATTAGCATTCATGGAATCCACACTTGTTGGCATTTAATTCTCCATGACTACCTTACAAGGTGGATGGAATTATCTTCGTTGTTTGCATGAGAAACCAGAAATTCAGAAACATTAAATTAATTGTCCAAGGTCACACAGAGACACCTCAAGCCTCTCTTTTTTATGACTCTTGTGCTATTCCATCACTGTTGCAATAAGAAAGCATGAGTTCTTCCGATAATGGGTCAGCATCTTCTCAAAACTCCTCATTTAGTTCCAGTTGGAATATTGCCAGCACTTTTTTTCATGTGTGGTCTTGTGCCATTTCTACAGATTTGGGAGGTAGGAGTGATTCTGCTTCAAGCAAACCTGGTTTGATTCATCTAGTAGAAAGAGCCCTTAAGGCAAGAGACCTTAGAGTTTTCTCCAGTTACGTTTTTTTCCCCTAATCAGAGTTTGCTGGCGCTCCATTCTGAAGAAGCTGAGAGGTTTCCTGCTTCTGTCTGAGGGACCCTGAAGTCTAGAGGCATGGAACATCAACACAAGCATCCTGGAGGGGTTTAGGATGATCACTACTAAAGAGCTTGCATGTGGAACTTCCGCAGGCAAAGCTGGACCAGAGATACAATTTTGTGGATATTTTATGCTGGACCTATCAGTAGTTATCCATCAGAGCTCTTATGGATGGCTGTGTTCCTCCAGTTTGGCTGGTGGTCACCATCATGGTTTCTGGTTGTTCTGATAATGTTTTGTTTTCATAGGTCTCCCAATAGTTGACTGTCTTCTCCACTTTCCTCTCTTTTCTCCTTTTTTTGATCCTTACAAAGTTACCTTTGTTCAAGTTCTAAGTTGCTTTTCATTTTTTAATTCATCAGCTCTGTTGATGGCCAGCCAACTCTGCTAGATGTGCTGTGATAGTCTCTAAAGATGGCTGCCACAATTCCTCCTCTCCCTCTCTGCATATGCCACTCCTCTCCTTACAAGGTCAGGTCCAATTTCCTTCATCTTGAATCTAGGCTGGCCTTGTGCCTTACTTTGGCCAATAGAATGTAGAAGAAATGATACAGTGCTAGTTCTAAGCCCAGATTTTAAGAAGTCTGGAAGCTTCCACTTTCTCTCCTGGAAGCCAGTCCCATGTAAAAAGTCCAACTACACTGAGACTACCATATTGTAAGAAAGCCCAGTCTAGCCACATGGAGAGACTTTGTGGGAATAGAGAGAGATACTCAGCCATCCCCCAGCTGTTTCAGAAAATCATAGCTGAGGCATAAGATGAGTGACTGAAGGAGCCATCTTGGCTCTCCAGTCCCAGCAAACACCACGTGGAACAGAACAACCACACACTTAGCCTAGCCTAGATTACAAAATTGTGAGAAATAATTTATTGGTGCTGTTTTAAGCCACTAAATTTTGGGGTGTTTTGTTGTGCAGCAATAGATAATTGAAACACTTGCTTAGAGCTTATATCCATAATCTGTTGTGATACCCTAGAACTGTGTGATACAATATGGTATTAGTCAAATCTGTGCTTAAATTTAAATTAATTAAAATTAAATAAAGGTAAAAATGCAGTGTCCTAGTTTCTCAAGCTACATATGAGATGCTCAATACCCATTGTTTTGGACAGCACATGTAGGACATTTCCATCATCACAGAAAGTTCTGTTGGATCCTAGTCATCTTCACATTTTCTAGAGCCTTCTGTTACTTATTTTTCAAGAGATGTCAATTCCAGCAAGTTGGCTCAGTGGAGTACAAGGTTTTTGTAGAGGAGTAGAAGTACCACAGGAAGAGCCACCCTGGCACAGGTACACCGGATCAGACTGTGGGGCCAAGTCAAACGTCAGGTCAAGATGGTCTACCCCCATCCCGTAGGCAATGGGGAGCAATTGAAGGTTTTGAGAAGATGAGGGAAATGACCAGAAAGGGTCTTCAGGAAGGTGAATCTCATGCCAAATGAATTTAACTGGGTTTTACACTGAAAGGACCTCTCTCAATCTTGTTAGTCATTAGTTTCTCCAGAAATCACTTATTTTCAACTGTCATCTATTTCTTCAATTACAATTTTAACTCACCTTCCTGGGGTTAGGGCAGGAATAGACTCAAGCCCATTTTCTGCTAATGGAGTAATTTAGCCTTGATTATAGTAATTTATTGTACCTTGACCTAAAAGAACCGGCATAAAACACAACAAAAATTTTAGTGTAGTTGAAAACATTATAGACTTTTAAAATATCACTGATAAAGGTACATTCCTTACATCCTTCCTAACTACGCCAATAAAAATACTAATCTTCTCGAAAATCTTTGCTCCATGCCTCAGTCATTGTATTTAAAATATCCCTATCTGGGTTGAAACTAGACAACAGCCTGTTCCAAAATACACTGAAGTACATCATAAAATAATTATGTTGAATATATATAGTTATCACTATGGGAAAAATTTTATTTAATTAATTCTCTTTTTGTAGAATGATGACATAAATATGGGTAGCAAAAAAATCAGATTATCTCAACTAAAACTCAGTAGAATTCTAATAGCTTAAACAGGAGACTTAGTTTAATATATCTGTTTACTATTTTTAAAATAATAGTGCAATAAGGGAGCTGGAAAGCTTTAAGACCCTTCACTTGGGAGTGTGCAGATCCAGATCCTGGTTTTGGCTCATCTATCAATGAGTTTTGTGGCCTTGGACAGGTTGATCGCCTACTAGATACGTCTATAGAAGGGGCCTAAGCTCCCTGCACCCCCAGCATTCCTTGATTCCACTCTCCTTTGTAAGCTTTTCTAGCTTGGGCTACTGAACAAAAGGTTCTTTTGACTCAAGATGTTACCAGAGTACAAAAAACACATCACAACTCTGCTATTCTTCCTGTTAGGTCCTGATTCCTTGCTCCTCAAATAAATCAAAAAGATAGGACTTAGTGTGAAGACCTACTTTACATTAAAATTTGCCTCACTGTGGTAAGTTTCAGGGTGGTTGAAAGGAAAGAAAAATAGGAAATCTCTGTCTTGAAAGAAGTTTTCCTGTCTCTGGCTCCCTGCCTGATTTTAAAGTGCTGGAGATTAGGTAGGTTTTTTTGCAGATCCTCAGGAGTGCCCCAGATTGCAGGTACAGTATTTATGTAGAGTATTTGTGGAGAATTCTCTTCCACAGAGCTAAGGTTTTGTTCTCAGAACCTTTTGTGGAAGTAGCCGTATGGATACTTCTCCCTGCCATCACTCTTGCCTTGGGGTTTTTCCTTATATGCATTTATCCTTGTTCCCTTCCTTCCTTCCATCCACCCATCCATCAGTCCATAAGATACACATGAATTATGCACCTATTCTGTTCATGGCACTGCTATACGGCTATGAGAAAAGAAAAGATGACCCAGAAGTGTCCTCTCTGGAAGGGTCTTGGCTGAAGAGTAGAGTTGATCTCAGCCTATAAAGAAAGAAGCCCAAGATCAGCCCTTTAGAAGCTATCCCTCAGCTCAATGGACCAATGCTGGGTGAACAGGGCAGAGACAAGATGCAAATTAGTCCTCCCCCTGATCTCTCTTGACTCATTGTAGCCTGTTCTTAATTCCACAGGCAGTAGCATCCTTTTTCTGTTTTTGCCACTTTTCACTCTATCCTGCTTCATCTATGGCTATAGAGAAACACTCATCCTTCATTGTTCTCAGATGAAGATGTATGTTATCTATATGTACAATGCGTGATGTAAGAAATATGTTTGTTGAAATTAGGATGCATAGATTTACAGAAGTGAGTAAATGTGATACATTAGAATATTTTCTTTGTAGTACATTGTAAATCACAATGATCTCCTATATTCAGGGGAGATATCAACAAATCCGATAGAGCAGCTTGAATGTGGGAATCTCTATTCCAGCAAATCAAATTAAACATTATAACTGTTAGTAGATAAAATTTGCTGAGCACTTACTGCATGCCAGTTATTATGCTAAAAGCATCATAAGCATTATCTTACTTAATCCTCTTAACAAACCTAGGAGGTAGATATCTTTATCATCCACATATTTCAAATGGGGAAATTGCTACTTGATAACATATCCAAGGTCATACAACGAAAAGGAACCTGAACCAGGACTCAAATCTAGGCAATGTGGCTCCTGGGTTTCTCTCTAAGCCATCCTCTTTCCTTCGTCTGTGATTTAAAACAAACAAACAAACAACAAAACCCCCAAACAAAAAAGCTTCTCTGTCATCTCCTGCTCTGCACTCACAAGGGGCAATGTTAAGACTCAGGTTCATCAAGGAATAAACTCAAGAACCATATCTATGACCAAAAGAATGGTCATGCTTGACAGCACAGGATGTTTTCATTCTGATTAAACACTGATAGGACAAGTCTTCCGTGGGCAATGAGACTTTGTTTGTGATGGAGGCTCGATCAGCTACAAGTTCTGTGGTTATCTCTGAGCTAGTAGACCAGATGGCTGCTTTTGTTTCTCCTCTCTTTGTCAGTCCATTTGGCTCTTTATTCTTCATATTTTTCAGCTCACTCTTAAAAAGTTGTAACTTTATAACTACAGGTTCTTCATTCTCATCGATTCTCACTGTCTACTATGACTCTAAGCTCCATTCCTTTAGGCAGGAATGACCTCTTGTGAGATCTGCAACAGTACATAGTGTTGGATGGTTGGATTGAACTAAATTATCTCAAGATCACTATTATCTTTTATTTTATTCCTCAACACCTCTTGGAAGCACATTTCCTTCTCAAATGAAGAAGAATTTTGGTGCTAAACAACAATAATTAATAGATCTCCATCACGAGTTAGAGAGCAAATCTAGAAACTAAGAAAAAGTGAGAGTGGTCAGGAAAGTGCCAGAACCAAGCAACCAGGTAGTCCTAAAAGGCTCAACAGATGCTTGGATGGAGTGTGTAGGGGAGGCAACACAAGTGTTACTCTAGAAATGGGTGCATGGGGACAGACGTTCATGCTTTTATTTAAAAATATTTATATACCACACCTTATATGTCAAGCACTGAGCCACAAGGGTAAATAAGACACAACCCTGTTTTCTGAGGACTTATATGTGGTAGGGGAGAGAGATATCTATACAAATAAGATCAATAATGTAAAGACTGTACAGATTACCCTGAGGACACAAAAGGAGTGATCAATTTTATGGAGCAGATCAGAAAAGTCTTCAGCAAGGAGGGGTCTAAGGTATCACCTGGATATGACCAGGAGGACATCGAGGGAGAGCATGAAAACAGCAAGCAGACTGGCACAGAAACTCAGCAGCAGGGACTTGCAGAGTCAGTTTCAGCTGGAGTACAAAGTGCCATTGGGGTACCGAGTCACAAAGATTGGGCCAGAAGTGTTGATGGGCAGAGCTATTTGTGAAGGACCTTGTTTAGTCGGAGCCAGAGCTGAGGTGGAGCTCTGGAGGTCTATATGTCAATCCAGAGGGCAAGAAGGATGGGAGGAAAAAGAGAGCTCTGCCCAAATTACCCAGATACTCCAAAATTATCCAGATGTCAAAAATCGTTGCTTTTTTTCCCCTCAATTTCAATAACAACCAACATTTATGGAGCATGCAGTAATGGTTGTGTTTAAACCAACTGTATGGTTAGAAGTGGGGAGGATTCAAAGGAGACATTACTTTTTAAACTCAAGGACCTGAAAATCTATATGGGAAGGAAAGAAAACAGAAGAAATAGCTAGACGATGATATAAGAAAGTATCGGGTTAATGGCTGGTACATCCTAAAAGTTACAAGGTCAAGTAACTTCTCTGCAAAAAAGTCTTTGCAAGTTAACATAGTGTTACTCTTTAAAACACTGGGCTGCTCTATGGAGCCTGAAGCAACATGGAGATTTGCTTAACGGACACAAAGCAGACCCGGGAGCTAAATACTATTTGATTTCCTGGTACTGTGTTCACTCATCTCTCCTCTATGAGCCAGAAGGTTCAAGGATGGATGAAGTCTAGAAATAGTTAACAGTCAAACCTTGGGCCTGCTCTGCACCTTTCGAGGCAGCCAGTAAACGGAACGCAGCCGCGAGAAAACAGAGCCACTTCTGCTCAGCCATGGAAACAGTCAAGCTGCCACAATTTGCACAAGGTGCAAATAACAGCTCAGCCTTTTGGAGGACCCTGCACATGCTGCACATTGCTGCAATCTCACCTTGGTCACAGAGCCTCTGCCTCACAGCTGGCTGAAGGAATTAGCTTGCACACCAGAATATTAATGTCAGCATCTTTTATCACATGCGCTGGGGATTTGCAACCATTTAAAAAAACCACCAACTCTGCTTGTGATTATCTGTGATTTAGAGGAAGCAACAAAGTTATCATTAAAAAAAAAAAAAGTCTGTCATTGAACACATTGATGGCAGTCTCTGTGTAAGAAAATGTAAGTTAAAATATTTGGAATGCTTGCTTGTTTATAACCAGTCATAACAATGTAAAAACAAACTAAAAACCAAAAAAACTCCAGAAAGTGCTTTAGAAAGAGAAGGAAAGGAATGCTTCCCCACTTCTACCCATGCCTGCAAACCCATCCTGCTGTGAGTTGCATAACCTAGGCAGAGAAATATCATAAAATGCTTTAAGACTGTGTGCTGCTGTATGGTAGATCTTGCCCAGCTTGTTAGAACTGGATAACAGTCCCAACAGGAAGACAGGGAAGTGGGGGACTAGAGAATGAGAGTAAACCGAGGGTGTTAGGACCCAGTGGTCACCAAGGGGTTGGAGCCTTGATTGAAGCCAGGTGAGGACTCAGGACAGCAAAGCTGACAAAGTACAGCAGAGAGAATCCGACTTTGACGTTGAGACAAGGCCATCAGGAAGGAAATGTCTCATATTTTTAGAATAGGGACCAGCAAGAACCCAGCCTAGGGTCTGGCAGGTTGTTACTTTTTTGTCACCAAATCCCAAAGTCAAAGCAATTTCTCTCCATGCTTGGCAGATCCTGTCAGGGGCTGCCTCAAAATCAACAAGATAGCTCTATCAATCTGTCAATTGCTCTATCAAAAATCAATCAAGTGTGCTCTCTGCCCTCAGGCAGTGACCGTTCTAAGACAGCAGGATGTTCACATCAGACAGTCAATGGTGGTCAAATTCTGTTCCAATAAAACCTGTTACAATACAACTTTATTTTTTTAAAGACCTCAAAATGAAATTCCAATACAACTTGTCTCATATGAATAATTTTCTTATTGCCATCTTAATCTAGATAAATCATTTCCTGAAATGTGTCAAAAATGCACTATTTGGTGCTTCTCATGATGTATGTGTTAATTGCATCTTGCCCTAGCACCTACTAAACCCGTCCTTTGCCTTTTTAGGAATCTTTACTCGCTCTGTTCTTTCTTTCTTTGTTATCCTTGTTCTTTATCTCTTAAAAACTCCCAGTGTTGTGCTCACAGACACATAATTTTTTTAAAGGAAAGGTGAATTAATGAATTCTAAAAGCCACCAGCAGTTACATAATGATTATCTAGCAGTGATATAGTAAACAGAATAAAATTTGAGGTTCCATATTGGATTCTCCACTTACCAGCTGAATTGCTTTAGGAAGAGTACTTAAATTTCCTCTACCTCAGTTTCTTTATCTGTACAATAGAGATCATGACACTTACCCCATAGGTAGGTCATGAGGATCGACTGAGATAATAGACATAGATTACTCGACATAGTCCCTGTCACAAAGTGAGTTCACAGAGTAAATGTCAGTGCCTGCCACTTGGATTTCAGGAAATAATGGTTGATATAGGTTAAATTTAGAGCCTATTCTGGCCAAAGTTTCATATTTGTTTATGACATTTTCTGAATTAAGGCAAGATTAGTGTAAAGGTAAGTGACCAGCTTACACACAGATATGTCATTCTAGTATATATTTAATCAATTAATATATTTTATAGTAAATTTTCTTGTCTGAGCAGGATTCTTTTGTAGAAGCAGGCAGTGTGAATGATTGAAGCACATTATTATTTGGTTGGAAATATTGCCTTCACCTTATTCAAAACTGCAGGAATGGGCTGTGGCACATTAAATCACTAGCTTCAACCCTGCAAATTCCAGGCCAGTAGAGTCATTCAGGGGTAATAGATGCTTTTAAAGTCTAGATGAAGTGGAGTTGTCTACTCCTATTTTCAGGGACAATAACAATATTTCTAAAAGACTGCCATAAGCTCTCGTTTGCTAAGTCTCATCAATTTGGGACTTTATCCTTGGGATGAAAGTAGACTCTTGTCTTGTCTGCTAACATACTAAGCAAATGAACAGCAGGCCCACGTGGAAAGGTGGCATATTTACCATGTTAAGAAAACACATGATTTTTAAGCAAGGGGAGTTGTATATATTTTCATATAACAACATACTTGGAGTGCAGCACTGGCAGGCATTCTTCAGGCTGAATCTCGATTTCCTTTGGTTATAGCCTTAATCCCCCTGGGTAGCACATGGTTAAGCACATTCCAGTTACTGCAGGATTTTGAAATTTAAGAGCAAGAAAGCAAACAAGTAGACAAGCATATAATGAAAGAGTCTATAAGTCAACTTTTCTTCTTTTATCTCTATACAGCATCTCTCCCACCCAACATCTAAATTATTTGGGATTCAGTCAAGGATGGACAACAAAGTTTAATGAGTCCTCTTGTGAATTTGAGAAGTGCACAGTACTTTACTGTATTGAATCTCAGGGCTTCTGTTATCCCCTGATTTGGTCCATAATCGACCAAAAAGAAATTATTGACACTAGCACTGAGATACTTTCTGTAAAATGCAACTTCTTAAAGACATATTGAATCTTACCAATGTAATTGACAAAACATCACTAGAGATGTAAAAATAACGAGCCATGGTGTTTGCAAGAATATACTTAAAAAAAATAAAGAATACCTTATAAATATTGCCATATATATATAATACCATATATACGTGTATATATATTTCGTGAACAAATGCCCGCAACCAGAGAGCCAAATGATCTCTCCACTCTCAGTGCTGCCGTTCTCAGTAAAGTTTCTGTAATACTTTTCTTGTATAAAGGTCTTACACTATAAGACTTCAGGGACAAATTTTATACCAACCAAGGACTTATTTTTTTTGGCTCCTCACTTGCGCCTTTTCATTTTTTATAGAAATTAACTGTCTCTTTTTATCCATGTATGCTTGTCTTCCCAACTAGATCACTAACTCTTCAGAAGACAACAATGTCTAAACTCTTATTGACCTTCACCTGTGACAATAACATGTTCTGCAAAAAGCAAGCGCTCCCTAAGATTGATTCTGTTTCCTGTCTTCTCCATCTACATTGGAAATACCTATATTTTCACGCCTCATTTCTGGAGCCAGATGGAATGTCATCCTGACTGGGGTCTCTACAAGCATAGGAGAGAGGTATTTCTGAGAGTGCTGGGGGGAGATATTCCCTGCTGTCCCCACCAGGCCTCCAGTACCACCTACCCAAGATGACACAACGTGACATCCCGGCACATTTGAGGGAAAGTCAAAATGTATAAAGGCCAGATATGTGATAGAACAGGAAACGTGGTGATATACAAAATGAACTACACAAACTGTGAAATTTAAATCACAGTCTGTTGTTCCAAGAAAGTGCAAAATTTGCTAATTTTTCTTAAAGATGGGAACTAATTACAAATAAAGAAAAACTATTTATGCCATCTTGTGGCAAGTCTACCACTGCTACATTAGACTATGCTTCCTCACCCCCTCCCAGCCATTTTAATCTATATCTCTGGGCAGACGTTATTATAGTTAATAACTAGAAAATTTTTTAAATTTGCTAGTAAAAATGGTCTCTTTTCCATTTCCTGATTGAGCAGGCAGTGAATAACCTGTGGAAAGATTACTTTGATGAGAGATGACCTTACTGTAGCAAAAAGAATAAAAAAAAGTTTTTCTTTTAATGAGTAGTTGGGTCTCACTAAATTCACCAGCTGGAATCAAATATTAGGGTAGTTTGCTTGCTTACTTTATTGTTTATTTATTATTTAATACAGTTCACAGAATTACAGTTGAGAGAGATTCAAGAAGTCTAGTAGAGCCTTCTGTCCTCAGGGAAAATACTCTGAAACAACATCAAATATAGGATTGTTGATTGACTTCATGTTGATTAAAATCGTGAGAATACAGTACTCCAGTCTAAGCCATCTCACAGATATCTGTTCTTTCCTCCCTTATCTACATACATTTTCACCTGTTTTAGAAGGAAATTTGTTTCATTTGGCATGGATTCCTCTTTCCAAAGCTTTTTGGATGTTTCAATATGTTGTTGTCTTCCAGATAAAAGAGGTTTATCTCTTCATAATTTTATAGGAACTATTTAGATGGCTTCCTGACACCTTTTTCTTAAATATGAATGTTATATATATCTGCACTTGTTTAGTTTACAGCTTTGTGGTGTTTTTTTGGCCTGATCCTTCAAAGAGTTATTTAAAAAGATGTTGATTTTTAAATATTAGTTCTATTCTTTAAAAAATATTATATTAATAAAAGTAATGCAACCACATTGAGGAAGGCATGGCAAATGGAGAAAAAAACAATATAATCAGGAAGAGTCCCACCATGCTAGTACAATATCTGCTATTATTTCAGTATATTTCTTTCCAGTCTTTTTATTGATACAAAATTTTGTTTGTCCATAGTTATGATAGAATTTTTTTTTTTTGCTGTGGAAGATTTACCCTGAGCTAACATCTGTTGCCAATATTCCTCTTTTTTTGCTTGAGGAAGAATAGCCCTGAGCTAAAATCTGTGCCAATCTTCTATTTTATATGTGGGTCACTGCCGCAGCATGGCTGACAAGTGGTGTAGGTCTGTGCCTGGGATCCAAACCCTCAAACCCTGGCCCACTGAAGTGGAGCACACTGAACTTAACAATTAGGCCATGGGACTAGCTCCTAGAATTTTTTTTTTTTTTTGCTCTTTTTCACTCAATATTATAGCAAAAACATTTCCTAAGTTTTTAGATAGTCTTCATAATCATCACTTCTGCAATCATATTTCATTGAATGGATTTGCCATTCTATTTTAGGACATTTAGGGTTGTTTTTATATTTTGATTATAAGTAATCCTGTAATGAATATATTTGCATGTATAATTAAGATTATTTCCTTGGAATCAATTTCTAAAGAGGCTAAAATACATAAACATTTGAGGATTTTGATATGCATTGCCAAATTACTGTACTAATTCACAATACCATCAGCAACGTTTGAAAGTGTCCATTTCTTCTGATCCTCACTATCAATGGGATTATACACTTTTAAAAATATGAATTTAACAGACCAAAACAATGCATCATTAAAAAAATAGATTTCTCTTATTTCTAGTGAGAAGAGATTTTTTCTTTATATTTCTTCTTCTTTGTAAATTATCTATGTTCTTTATTTGTCCATTTATCTATTAACTACTCATATTAGGCTTTTAAAAATATTTGCTTCCAATTTTTTAAGCCATCTAAAATGCATGGACTCAATCTTTTATACCTTGAATGTATCTGTTTTTTCCATCTTCTCTTCTACCATTTCCCTCAATTTTAGTTTAGCTTACTTTAAAATATTTACTCTGATTGTCAAGACAGCACGTTTTCTTGTCTCTGTTTTGAGGAGCTGTACCTCTTTCATGATTTCACTTTGCTGATTTGTTCTCACCTAGTGATTCTGGTTTTTGGCATTGTTCTTCACGATCCTGGCCTGCTGTAGACTATCTGCAGTTCTTATTCACAGGACCGCACCTGCTGGAGTCTAAGATCGCCTCCTAATTATTTTCCTATGCGCTGCTAGTCTAACGTGACCCAGCAGCCTAGTTACTGACCCCGGGCATTAATGGAAAGGCCTGTAAGGCTGTGGTGAATAAAACATCTTGCCGTTTAGCAGGTTTTCTCTTTATCCCATGACACATCTTGCTGACTGGCAAGACGAGACTATAATGGGAAGAGCACAATGATAGTGGATGTGATTTTGTTTTTTTGGCCACAGACTTTTCATTCCCAAGGTATAACACTCATGTCTGTTAGCTAACCTCAGGAAAGAAATAATGAGAAACAGGTGATGGCCTTGACAGCCTCATGGAATCAGTTCCCTGAGCAATTGACTGCTCTCCAAAATGATGCCCTGAGCATGTGCAAGGGAAATTTAAAAGAGTATAAATGCAGCAAACCAACCCAAGTCATGTCTGGAGTGAAAGATGTATCACGTTGGGACGTAGAATCGCCATTAGGGTGGGCAATGGAACAGGATCTGTGATTTCAAGAACTACAAACCATATCGATGTGAGAGCCTGCCAACCTCTTAAGACAGGATTATATTACTCTTGTCTCTCCTGTGGTCCCTCTCCAGTCTCCTAAGAGACGGTCACTGTTTTCTTTTATTTGCTTTAAATATATGAGAGGCAACAGGGTTGAAAATAGCGTGTGGGCTTTGTGACCAAACAGGTCTGTCTGTGTATTCATGGGCAAATGACTTAATCTCTTGGAGACTCAACATCCTCAGTGGTAAAGTGGAAACAATAGAAATCTACCTGTCCAGGTAGTTGTGAGCTTTAGAGGTAATGTCTTAAAATGTCTGACTCAGATCTTAGCAAACGGTGGGCTCCATTAAATGGTATTCTGGTTGCTATTGCTGTTTTTATTAATGGATGGGGTTAGCTCTTGAGATGTGACCTTGCTATGTGTCGTAAATTACCATGTGGAAAACAGAGCTTGGATTCAAGTGTGTAGAAACTATTAATTGATATTGCAGTGTTTGAGGCTGAGAGTGGAAAAATATATGTTGTTCCCATAACAGCGCTGATTTCAATAGAGAAAAATACTTTCTGTTTATTCATGTTTTCATTGCATTATATTTTTCTAGAGTGTTCTATGTTGTCTATATTGGAAAGGAGAAAGAGGAATTTGCAATGTTTGTGATTAGTTATTTGGGGGCTCAAGAAGGCACAGCCATGGCTTCATTAGCTTTTTACCCCCTTGGAAATCATGACAGTGCTATCAATAATTATTTTTATCACTCAAAAAGTGATACACAGTATTGCTTAGCTACAGGAAACATCTATTTATTTATATATCTACAAGCTAGATCTTCCCCAAAGATCAAAATCTTACTTTATTAAATTAGAAAGTAGATTTGAAAAAGGACTTAAATCCATGATCAAATTGCCCTCCCCACTACTTGGGCTAATTTTTTAAATAAATAGAATGCACTAGGAAAGTGATAAGAAAGAAAGGACATGGATCAATTATTTCAGCCTGATAGTGTAGGCCTCCATAAAAAAGGAAGCTTCTGAAGTCCCTTGCCATCACCTCTGAAGATATAAAGCACTGACGAGAAATTCTACTCAACAATGACTGAAAATAGGCTGGCAATCATAAATTAAAATTAAGGAGTTTAGATATGATATAAAATCATTTAATCTTGATGATTTATGCTGGTTCTCGGAGGCAATTATTTGCTGACGCTTATGTTTATTGCTCTTTTGACTTTTTTAATTACGGTAAACCCAAAATTCAATTATACACTCTAGTATATATTTCAAGCAATAGTATTGTAAATAAAAGGAGAACCAATTAATAATGTGCTTAGTCTAGCAAAGCTAAATCAAGAATAATACAAAACATGGGGGAACTGAATCAAGGTTGGAAAGCTGTGGAAAAGATCTCATCTGGTTAAAGTTGGAAAATCTGAAGGTTGAAAATGATGATTCCTTTTTCCTTTTTTTTAAAAAAATAGAAGAGCTCTTTAATAAGCGACTTCTAGCAGATTATATAAACTGTAATTTTCTAAGTTTAGAGGCAATTACGAAATATATATTTGAAAGCTGAAACTTTCTTATCAATAATCAGGGATGTGGTTTTTAGGCCGAAACTATCGTTTTGTGAGTTTATCTCCTTTATCGTCTCTCACTGGCGTATGCTTTTGGAATGATATAGGCTGATCCAGCTGTGTTTTGGGTTCCTTAAACATCTCACACTATTCCTCAAATGTTTGGGGTTTGACAAAACCCCAAACGTATTTGGCCAAGCACGTTTTCCCTTGATTTTTAAACACATGTGGGTTTTATGGGAAATTTAATCCATGTGTTTTTGATTCCTTTACACTTAACTCATCAAAATGTTGTTGTGTAAGGTCTCTTTGATGTCCAAGAAGCTTTTGGAGCTTTTTTTTATGGGACACTTTAATCCTTTTTCTTAGAAACAGGAAGTTACATGATGCCAAGAAAAAATAAACGCCCACACCAGGTTGGTAATATTTGATTGAACATTTTAAAACCCTAGGGTTCAACTTGGTTCAGAATTTGACTGAAATAATTCTCCTGGTCATTAATTTCTCATTAAATTTATTGCTTCCTGGTGGTTTTTGAAACAATAAAATGTTATATATGTTTTTTTCAGGCGGAAAATTACAAAGGGTTTTTAAATTAATTGTGATGTCTTATAAATGAGCTTGTTATTTATATATATAATGTTATATTATATAACATTTATATAATATAACCTCATTTATATAAATGAGATTGTTATTTATATATATATATGTATAAACTGAAAGAAGCAATGTAAATGGAGGATAAATTATGTCCTTCTCCATATGCCACAAGGGAACCTGGAGAAAGGGTGTCTAACTGGAAGTCACGGTGAAAGGGAAAACCCGCTCAGAACATTTTGGAAAACGTGCATGGGTCTTATTAGCATTTTGTGTTTAATTGTGTCACAAAGAAATTAGGAAAATATCATATATGCATATAAATGAGGGGGTTATTTGATGAGAAGTGTGTCAACAGAGGAAGGGAGCATAGTGGATTTTACAGTCTGTGAAATAAGGATAACAATAGTACTTACCCCCTGGAATTGCTGCGAAGTTTAAATTAGTTAATACACGTAAGGTACTGTACTGGCTCGTTGCAGGTGCTCAGCAGGTGTAGCTAATGTTCTTGTTTAGAGTCAGACTAGATCTGGGTTTGAATTGCAGCTCCAGCAATTACTGTGACCCGGAACAAGGCCCTCCCCTCCTCAGCCTTAGTGTCCTCATCTCTCAGAAATCTCAGAATTGTTGTGAGGATTATGTAAACATCATATCATGTAATCCTAGCACCAAGGGGTCTTCTACGCCTTAATACAGCAAATACCATCTGTTTTACAGAGGAAGAAGTAACTTGCCAAAGTCACAAAAGTGTGAGTAATAAACCAAGGATTTGAACTCAGTTCCTCTGACTAAATAGTTCATGTTCTGTCTATTGCTTTTAAAGTAGACAGTCAATGAATATCAAAAATAAAAACAAAGACCAAGAAAGAAATGTTGATGGTGTTGCAACGATTGCCAGGGGCCATTGCCTTCATATAAGACCTGGAATTACTTCTTTCTTTGAGAATTTTCCATCAGCAATGTGAAAATCTTTGCAGAATCATAAAGTTAGAGCATGTTAAAGCAAAGAAAAAGGTTGTGTTTGTGGAAGATAATGTTCTGGGAACATGATCTCTTCTTTGTCAGTTCTAAGCCTAGGCAAACCAGTACAGAAAGCCCATTAAACTTTTCTCGCTGTTCTCTTCCTTTGTTCTCCCCTCCTTAAAGCCCACATTTGGAGTTAGGCAGCAGAATGTAATGCTGGGGGCAGACAGACACTACTACAGCGGAGATCTTGTTCTCTAATAGTACTGTGAAATCGAGAGATTCTTTCTCGTATAAAATCATTAGCTTCACTCCATTCTATCATCAACATCATCAGAATTAACCTACCAATTCAAATGGCAAATGTTTTATCTTACAATGCCTGGAGGTTATCACAAACCATTAGTGCCTCCATTTCATTGATCCAGGAGTCTAGAATGGTGGTGATAGTGGAGAAATGCCTGCTTAAATTGTATATATCATTAGCTGCCTGATAGGAAAGCTAACCAGGGCAGGAAATCCCAAAATTTCATCTCAAGAACCAGGTCCAATTTAAGTTCAATCAGATATGAAATTAATAATATAAACTAACGAGAATTTTTTCTCAGACTACAAAATTATTTTGCACTTTACTTTGAGAAACATCTGTTGGGCAAAGTCCGGGGGCTGTGTTGTGTTCTCTTGGGAAGGAGTATACATGTATGTTACTTTTTTGCTTACATTTTGCACAAATCAGCAGACAAAACAATATTCTTATTTTAATTGCAGGTTCCATGAACTATTATGTGAAAGAATAACTTACAATAAATTATTGATGAGCAGTAATATATGGTAGTTTTTCAACCCAATTCTTGCCCTGTTAGCATTATTTGTCATTTACATATTTATTTAAGTAAAAACCATAATAATAACTAACATTTATTGAGCCTCTACCATTTACCGGACACTGTTCTCCGTACTTTATAGAAATTAACTCATTAATTCACACACGTAAGTATCACTATTATTCCTATTTTACAGATGAACAAACCAGAGTACACAGGTTAGGAAACTTGCCCAACGTTATTCAGCTGGTAAGTGGCAGAGTCTGGATTGTAAAGCTTTTACTTTAAATTTAGGTTATTTGAAAGTGTCACTTGTTCTATGACTTTTGCGTTATAAACATAGCTTTTCTCTTTCACGAGATCTGGCCCTCTGTGGACGTATTCTGCTCTCTAACAGGCTCTTTGGGGTGGTGTCTGTGTCTGATTCATCTTTGTGTCCCCAAAGGGCTAAGCTGATGCCTTGCCCATAGTTTTACTAACTATAACAAATCTTACTTTCTTTTATATCAAATGAAAATGTGCTCTACATTCAGAAAATCTGGCCATGCACAATGTTTTGTAACCCCCACCAGGGATATGGTGTCCACAGTTTCCACTAAGTCTCTGAGTGGGTTGAAATACCTGGTCAATGTAGGCCATCTGAGAGAGGGAGCAAGGAAGTCTTCTAAGGTCTGTGCAAGGGGTCTGGACAGCACACCCCAGAAAGGAATGAAGGAACAGAACGTGGTGCCTTGAATTACGTGGAGCGGTAACTTTTCCTCGTGTTTCCCATCATGCCTCCACCCACGCAAACCAAGGAAGCAAGCCCCCTCCTGAAAGTCTTACTGTGGAAAACCAAACTTCAGATTCAGTAAAAGCAAGGAAAGAGAAAGAAAATGTAGACAACAGGAAGACCAGGTAAGTTATTTAAAACTTATAGAAGTCATGCAGAAGTTAATTTTTTTCAATGTAATTTTTATTTTGGAAGAATTTTAGATTTACAGGAAAGTGGCAAAAATAGTATAGGGAGTTCTTGTATACTTTCCACCCAGTTTCTCCTAATGCTGAAATATTAACATAACCGTGGTACATTTGACAAAGCTAAGATATGAACATTGTTGTAGTACTCTGAACTAGACTACAGACTTTATTTGGATTTTCCCAGTTTTTCCACTAATATCCTTTTCTTTTCCCTGGTCTTATATGGGAAACTAGTCTGCACATAGTCATCTTGTCTTCTAGTCTTCTCTAATCTGTGACAGCTTCTCTATCTTTCCTTGTTTTTCATTATCAGTTAACTTTTAAGAGGAAAAGGAGTTCTTTATATGTATCAAAATATTATGTGTGTGTATGTGTGTGTTTACACAGAACGGTCAGTGAAGTTTCTCTGGAGGTAACACTTGAGCAGAGACCTAAATTTAAATGATAAGGAGAATCAAGGGATGAAAAAGTCTTAGGAAAGAGATTCCAGGTAGGGAGAGTAGCACATACAAAGGTCCTGAGTCAGGAAGGCAGGAAAAAGTTTGCTGTGTTCAAGGAGTCAGGGAAAGCCAGCATGGTTGGAGTGGGATGGCCAGAGGAGGCACGTTGGGGAAGAGATCAAAGAGATCCAGGAGGTAGGCTAGGACCAGGTTCTGCAGGGCTTGAAGGCCATGGTTGTAAATGCAATATCTTTCCTGGAAAAATTCCTTTGTGTCTTCACAACACAAAACATAATTCTCCAAAAATCAGCTCTAGGTGGAATTAAGCTGTGACCACTCATATCCGGACAGGATTTCTCTGACCATCAGAATCAATCCACGTTCGTTCTTCAGAGGGCAGGCAGATATCCAACTATTCTCTGAGATAGTCCAATAATACCTGTTTTTCCATGTGAGGTCCTGGCAGAATAAGCTAAAAGGAGTTGCCAATATTTCTGACTATCTAGGTGCTCGATGATCCATTAGTTATAGGATCTTTCCTTCCCCCTGAAAACTATTACCCTAGCTTAATCTACCCCCACTCCCACTGCTCTGTCAATCAAATCTAGGCAAGTTGCCAAATATGACATTAAAATGAATCATATAATTATTTTGATGGTCTGAAGGAAAAATTATATCTCTTATAAGACGAGAGCAAGAAAGTATATATCCTCAGATTGTTTATTTTCTCTTCAAATTCCCTTCCTTAAAGTTGTTTGTGCCATCTCTTGATTTTCTGCTATTGAGCTAAATAGTTTGTGATCTGAACACCTCTCCAATCACTGGACCCTTGGCTTATAGAAGATAACCAAGAAAAAAAGAGTGGTTTGTGAACCCCCAATGTTGCCCCTTCTGCAAAAAGCTGCCGTATATATAAAATTGGAGAGTTTCAAAAGCAATAAGTAAAACTTCAGCCACCTCTTCAATAGAGCTCTTCAAATCTCTATCATCCACAAAAATAAAGTGTATAAATTGAAATTGATTTCTGTAAAGCCTTCATAAAAATAAATCTAAACATTTGGAAGCATCTGTTGGATGGCTCAGGAATTTTATTTTTATTATGTTTGAATGAGTCCAGCTTTGAAAATCTGGGACCAATTAAATCTGACAATGTACAAAATCAATCAAATGTATAGATATACACAATAAGAAGAGACTCTCATAATGGTGGTTCTCATGTTGATCGTATCCAACACCAACCTTCAACTGTGTAGTGTAGTGGGTATGACCGTGGGTTTTGGAGATACGTAGTGGTGGTTTTAAGTCTTGGATCTGCCACTTACTAGCTCTGTGACCTTGACAAGTTACCAGAACATTTCTAATCTTCAGTTTATAGAACTTTAAAATGGAGATAATATTTCTTCTATCTAGAATGATTTTAAATGAGATAATTTACATTAAGGGCTTAACATAAAGCCTTACTCACTCAATAAAAGTTAACTATTAATATAATTATTATTGTTAATAAGATCAAATATTTATTACCCTTATTATGTGCAGTGCAGTATTCCAAGCACAAAAAGGAATTCAACATGGTTTCTTTTTGGAGAACTGGAGACTACTCACATGGAAGGTTAACTATCAATAGAAGATTTAAGAACAAAAATAAAAGGAATTTAGAAATAAAGTAAATGATTAATTGTCAAAGAACCATACAGTCAAAAAGAAAACATCTGAAAGCGAAGATGTACAGGATTCAAAAAGTCTAGAAGGAAAGGAAAAGTATTCTTTTATTGTGTATAGAGATTACACAGTAGCAAATTATGTATTAAAGATTGCATCAATAGAAAACTTAGTTGTTGGTAAATGAATATAGTTAATAAAAGTAAGATATTGACATGAAAATAATCTGGAGATGGTTAACAGTTAACTAGATTAATTAATGTCAATTAAACATACTGAATTCATTAAAGCATTTACATAAATCGGAACTTTTCTTTTCATGAGAAGTTCTTGTAATGGGTAGGAATGTTTTTGTTAGATTTTGATTGCAGCTTTTACTCAGCAACTCTGATCTTGTTGAGCAATTGTGATAAGGCCAGCTGCATCCAAAATGAGCATGTATCAGTATTGTCACACCTTTAGGTCTATCACCCTACAAAACCCTTGTCAGTTTAGTTTAATTGCAAATTCCCCAGAGAGCCTCCTCTAATGACCCATTTACATTAAAGCTTTTAAATTAGATTTCAATCTTAATTTCACTTGAAATGTTACCCTGGAGTAATCATTCCATTATAAATCATTTTATTTGATTTTATGGAATTGCTCAATTACAAGAGAAGTATTGAAATAAAGTGCAGCTATATTGAGAAGAGCAGGGAGACAAAAGCAGAGTCTGTTTGACTTTGGGAAAATGTTATCAGTCAGGGCAAAACTTAGTCATTTATAAGCCACACAATGTCTTACAGTACTGAACTGTGGTATATTTTGTACCAGAGATAATTGGAGTACTGTGACAGTTTGAATGGATATTAAGGCTTTAAACTAGGGAAGGAAGCATGGGAAAATGCCAAGACCATTCCAGACCAAGGTAGGATGCTTATTTCCTTCTGGAGAAATTGCAGACCCCAAGAGACCATCTTTAATGACGGAGTGGCATTTCAGAAATTGCCTTCTTCTTTAAATCTGTATTCCATTTAGATATGTATGTGCTATTACATCTCCTTAGGTTGACAGCTCCTCACCCTGAATAAAATAAAATATGTTTTATTTAGGTTTCACTCTATACCTGGCAACTTTCCTATATGCTCAATGTGAAAACTTTCTGACAGTGTCTTTTTAACCTACTTTGGGATAGGTCAGGATGCTTTTTATTATTTAGAAATAAGCCACATTACATTCTTTGGTTAAGAAATCTAGGGAGGAAGACATGGAAGATAGACAGGACTTTTGTGCTGATAAGCAGCAAGTCTTAGAATTGGAAGGGACTGTAGATACTAGTTTTACCTCCAAATTCTACAAAAGGAGGCACTGAAGCTTAAAGTTAAGTGACTTGCTTCCTTTGGGCCCAGCCTCAATTCTAGTTACTAGCAGAGCAGGAACTACTAACTAGGAACTTCAACACACCTCCTCTCTATCATGTCAATATTTCACTCTCTAGAAATACAGACTTTAAAAACTTCGGGAGTCTATTTCCATTCTCTGTAAAGAAATGAGATGATGATTATAAACATCAACTAACTAACTATATGTCAGTCACTGTCATAGGACACAGATTCCATCACTTGTCTTTTCTTTATCAGATTTTCTGTGTGGCCTAGTACCTGGTCAATTTTTATGAATGTGTTGCATGTACTTAAAAATGTATATTTTCGGGGGCTGGCCCAGTGGTGTAGCAGTTGAGTTCATGTGCTTGGCTTTGGCAGCCCGGGGTTCACAGGTTCTGATCCGGGGTGCGGACTTACACACCGCTTATCAAGCCATGCTGTGGCGGCATCCCATGTAAAGTAGAGGAAGATGGGCACAGATGTTAGCCCAGGGCCAATCTTCCTCAGCAAAAAGAAGAGCATTGGCAACAGATGTTAGCTCAGGGCTAATCTTCCTCACCAAAAAAAATGTATATTTTCTATTTGCTGGGTGCAGGGTTCTATATATTCTTTCATTCATTCATTCATTCATTCATTCCTTCAGGAAATATTTAGTATCTAATATGTGCCAACCACTCTTCTGGCAACGGGGATATAACAATGAACAAGAAAACAAGAAATCCATGACTTTTTTTAGCTTGTTAATTGTTATTAAAACTTTCTAAAGTCTTACTAATTCTTGGTTTGATTGAGAACACAGTTTCTGAGAGACGTATGTTGAAATTGTAATATGATTATGGATATATCATTTTCTGCTTAGAATTCTATCAGTTTTTGCTTTAATTCTTTAGGTTAAGGTTTTTGTTGTTTTTTGTTTTTACAAATGCAATGATGAAATTCTGTGTGTGTGTGAGTGAAGGCTAAGGTTTTAAATGAAGACAAACGTGATTATTAGAGTTCGATGGTGAACTGTTATCTTTTACTTTTAAGAGTGTCCCTGTGTTGGCACTTTTTTGCCATAATTATATTTCGTCTGATATCAATTATTTTTAGAACAGTTTCCTTTTGACTCATGTGAAATATCTTTTCGTCATCTTTTATTTTCAAATTGTGTTGTTTTATTTCAAAAATATTTCTTTTAGACAACATACAACTATTTTTTTTTACTTTTGTATTTTAATTCGAACTCGTAAACACAGCAATTCACCAGTCTCATTTTGTTCTGTTAACCCTCTACTTTCCACACCCATTTTCCTTCTCTAATCTGTGTTTAGTTTTCTTTAGGCCTGGTGCACACATATTGTCTTGGATCTATTTCTTCTAGTAGCTTCTCATAAGGGGTAAGCTATTTGATACTTTATGAATTTGAAAATATCTTTATTTTAACTTCATGTTGGATTGACTGGCTGGGTATAGAAATCATTTTTCTTTTAAATTTTGAAATGCTCCACTGTCTTCTGGCTTCCAGTATTATTCCTGAAAATCTCATGCCATCTGACTCCTAATGCTTTGTATTCAATGATTTCTTTTCATCTTTTTAGAAGATATTAGTATTGTGAAGTGTCTTGGTGCACGTCATTATCTTTTTTTCTACCTCTAGGACTTTATGTTTTATTCATTTTATTGGTAGTTTATGTTTTCACTATCCTATTTTTAATTTTCTTTCCTTTTTTTTTTTTTTTTTTTTTTTTTGGTGAGGAAGATTGGCCCTGAGCTAACAAGCTAACATCTGCCAATCCTCCTCTTTTTGCTGAGGAAGACTGGCCCTGGGCTAACATCCGTGCCCATCTTCCTCCACTTTATATGGGATGCCGCCACAGCATGGCTTGCCAAGCGGTGCGTCGGTGCGCGCCTGGGATCCGAACGGGTGAACCCCGGGCTGCTGCAGCGGATCATGTGCACCCAACTGCTTGTGCCACGGGGCCGGCCCCCCCATTTTTAATTTTCAAAGCTCTTTCAAGTTCTCCATTCGTTTTTGAAATACAGCATCCTATTGTTGTTTCCTGTGTGCATTGTCTTCTTTTATCATATCAAGTGAACTAATATTAGTTTTTTGATCTTTTCTCATGCTTCCTCCATTGTTTTCCTCCAAGTTCCTCTTTCCTGTTTGTTTTGGGTTCTATCTTTCATGTTTCAAGCCATCTTCAAACTTCTGGTGATCTTTGGCTATCATTTCCTAGTAAGTGGTGGGCTTCATTGTAGCAGGATTGAAGAGTAGAATAACTTTTTTGTTGGGGTATAAATAGTAGTATATGTTTATTTTTTTCCCTCTGAGGCTTTTCAGCTTCACAGAAGAATCTTCCAGTCTCCTAGCTGGTAGCTGATGTTCTGGGAGAAGGATAGAGGGAATGGGGTAGGCATCTTACCATTCAATTTAGTCAATGACTCACTGCCCTCTGCTGAGCCTTGGGTCTCCAAGTCTGAAGACTTTCAACTTAATCCCTCCCCCCAGCCCCAAACCCGAAATGAATAAATTCCTAATGTGGCAATGGAGTCATTGTCAGGCTGGGGTGGGGTTGTTGGCTATACAAACATTTTTAACCATTGCCCCCCGATTTTAGCCCTTGCCTTATTCTCCTTCTACCACATTCCACCACATCAGGTGTTTATATTTCTTGATGCCTTCTAGATTTGTACCTGACAAATGAGCTTGCTTTGCATGATACCACACTTTTGCATTTATCTTGTAATTTTCTCCTCTGTGCTGAGTCAATTATCACCATTCTACCTGTTTCCTATCTTCTAACATTTGTTGACACTTGTTCTCTGTTGAATCTTCTTCTGTTCAATTTGCCTTTAAGAGTTTATATCATTTTATTCCTTTATTTCAATAAAATTTTGGGAAGGATTAATGCTAAATGCACATGTTCGTTATGCCATATTTAACCACAAGTCCCTTGACTATGTTTTAACAGCTTATTTTTATTGTTGCAAAGGTCTTAGCCAGAATTTCTAGGAGTTGGGAGTGTGGTGTGTGTGTGTGTGGGTGTTAGGGTGAGTCCTTCCACATCAATCCAGTTTGGCATATTTACTCTTTTATCTTTATTTCTTATTAAACCCTTCACAGTAGATAGGATCATCTCTGTTTTACAGACAAGGAAACTGAGACTCAGGGTTAATAAGTCACTAACTCAAGACAACAAAATCATCTCAAGTTGCAGAGCCAATCTCTGACTCTAAAGCAAATGCATAATATAAACTCTATGGTTGATGAGTAATGATTTAAGAAGACAACGTGTGTCTATTAATAATAAATCAATTTCACCCAACAATAGTTTGATTTGTGAAGTGTCAGTGTTTATAGTTTACTTATACTAATCTTTCCATCATCTTTTATTTGGATTCACACCCAGGGTACTAAGATTTTTATAACAATAGATTTTGCCTTTTTGAATATCAATACAACCATACATTATAGAGGGCAATTTTTAATAAAGAGACAGTTAAATATGATCTAATTGGTTTACTGTGGCTTGGTTCCATAATCAATCTACATAATGAACAATTAGATGTATCTGATGGAGTAATGTGGCAGTTTGATAGAGAAGCATGAGTCCAACTAGTTCAGGGAACCCCTTCCACTCGTACGTCCTCATGAAGACAACTGGTAACCTTCGGATACTCACATTTTCCGTATAGTTTTATATACCCTCCCTTCTCTTTTCTCTCCTGCCCTCCCCTCCCCTCTTCTCCTGGCTCTTTACCTTTTCTTTCTTTTCTCCTTTCTTTTTTTCCTTCTTTCTTTCTTCCATTTTTTTTTTTCTTGACTGTTCCTCAAAAATTGTGCTCAGGATAGGTAAGTAGGTGTAAATAATTCAGAAACATTTGGGTCGTTATAAGAACTTGACCACGTGCACTGTGCCTAAATAGCAAATACATGTTTTCTGAGTAAATGGGTAATTGTATATTCATTGGGGCCTTCTACGATACACACAACATGTTCTATAGCTTCTGTGGAAATGTGAACAATCCACATGGTAGTTTATTTCATTTCTTCCCTATCTTTTCTTAAGTTATAATTCTTAAAGATTATTTACTGACCTAGGCTAAAAATATATACATTAATTAAAAACAAATGAATAAAAATACTGTATTTTGAGTTGGTCAAGGCATCAGGTGCTATACATACATGATCTGAGAAGGTGTCATGACTATAGAGAATGGTGGGGCCTATGGGAAACTGTAACAGGAACTAAAGATTGAAAAACTTACAGAGAGTAAATATATATAAAGTACATGACGTGTGCCTATAAGGCTTGTGCACCTGATTCCAATGTGTGTGTGTGTGGAGGGGTTCCCCCCCATCCAACAAGCAATTCTCCAACACCAGCTGGGTGTCCTACTGTTCAACTCGATTCTGACACTATCTACCCAGAGATAGCATAGGTTGAGGGCTCAGTGCCACAAGACTGCCTTCCATTTCAAATGCCAATTGCAAGCCCAGGTTGTTACCTGTGATTCTGATCAAATGGCTATAAATCAAACGTTCCTGAGACCCCCTCCTTGTGTTGATTAATTAGCTAGAGTGGTTTACAGGACTTAGGAAACCAGTTTACTCACTAGATTGCCAGTTTCATTACAGAGGATACAATCAACAGCCAGATAAAGACATATATAGGGCGAGGTCCTGAGCAAAGGAGCTTCTGTCCTCGTGGAGTTTGGTGCCCAGCACAGTGGCAGCGGAAGCATTCTGGTTCCCCAACCTGGAAGCTCTCTCAGTCCCCTTCCTTTTGGGTTTTTATAGAGGCTTCATTAGATAGGCATGATTAAGTAACTCATTGGCCATTGGCGACTGATTCGACCTCCAGCCCCTTTCACCTCCCTGGAAATCAGGAGGTGGGTCTGAAAGTTTCAACTTCTATTCATGGTTGGTTCCCCTGGCAACGAGCCCCATCCTTAGGTGCTTTCCAAATGTCACCTCATTAACATAATCCCAGTTGTGGTGGAAAGGGGGTTGTAATGAATAATAAGACACCCCACCCATTTTACCTTCATGGCTCTGAAGGGTTTTCAGGAACTGAGGACAAGGGACCAAATATTATAACAAAAGATGCTGCCATTGCTCTTGTCGCTCAGGAAATTCCAAGAGTTTTAGGAGCTCTGTGCTGGAAATGGGGATGAAGACCAAATACATATCTCTTATTCCAAATCACAATATCACAACCTAGTATGAGGGGTCCTGCTAAATGTTGGCCTACAGGAGTATAAGCTCAAGGTTGCCAGATCTGCTCTTCCCAAAGAAACCAGAAATTCAGGTTTTTCTTGTGAATTCTGTCAATTTTTTAAGGTTGAAAAATGTATCAGTTGGATTGTTTAGTTGCAAATAACAGACACGCCTCAAGCTAGTTTAAGAAACAAAGGAATTTACTAAACAATATACATGCACACAGGCTCCAGGAGACCAGAGAATCAATGCTATGGTCTGAATGTTTGTGTCCCTCCAAAATTTATACATTGAAATCCTAACCCCTAAGGTGATGGTATTAGGAGGTGGGGCCTTTGGGAGGTGATTAGGTCATGAAGGCAGAGCCCTCAAGACAGATTACTGCCTTGAGAAAAGAGGCCAGGAAGAGCTCCTTTGTCTCTTCCACCATATGAGGACACAGTGAGAAGTCAGTGGTCTGCAACCTGGAAGAGGGTTTTCACCAGAACCTGACCATGCTGGTATCCTGATCTGGGACTTCCAGTCTCCAGAACTTGAGAAAAAATTTCTATTGTTTATAAGCCACCTAGTCCTGTTGTAGCAGCCTGAAAAGACTAAGACAGTCTTAGAAACTATGCAGCCAACAACAGCATCCAGAACATACTGCAGGGCTAGCCTGGTGAAGACCGTACTACAGCTGCCAATGGGCGTAGACACTGAAACTCACACCATCGATGCTGATACTATGCAGGAACTTCTGCCACCACTCTTGTTGCTCTAATCAGACAGGATTCTTTGCAGTGCTATTTTTGAAGTGAAGTCTCATTCTAGTGTGTCTAATTGGGAGAACCATACTCTTGCTTCAAGGCAGCCTGGGGGAAAGAGTATCTGTCTTCTATCTTGGAGAGATAAGGACTTATAAGGCAGGAAGAAAAAAAAAAAGAGGAGTATTCAAAAGAAATGGGTAACGAAAAAGCATGACAAATTTCCACTAAAACAACCAATTCAAATTTAAAAAGATAAACACCATGCTGGCCATCAAAACATGACTGAGTATGAATCTGCCTGTCATTCACTAGTTTGCGGCCTCTGGTCTAGCAGAATGTTTCACTCCATATATAAAAGTAGAGTAATACTTGTAATACATGGAAAAATAATTGAAACAGTTAGCCTGTCCTTCAGAACAATGGCAGAAAATAGACTCCCACAGCTCTATGCTCACTATGCCAGTAACTAGAGTCATTTCTAATCTACTCAGATCTGCCAGCAGCATCATATATAACATCATGACCTGTCACATATGCATTATATAGTCGTATAACAAAACTGTACTAGAAGATAAATGAAATAATAACTTTCTGCCTAACTTAAATTTCTAAAAGACGCTGCTTTAGTCTTAGAAAAAGTTTACTTGAGCAGAAAGCAAAGATGGAATTAATAAACTCTGAGAATAGATTTAAAACATCCCTCTTATACTCGTGGCACATCCTATCCTTTTCTTCCATCTCTCCTACACTTTCAACAGTTGAGTTTTGAGCCCCACCCTTGCTCCATAGGAACCCTTAGTGCATTTCTAGAAACCAAGTCCTTTTTTAGAGTTCCTCTTTTGAAGTTATTGCCCAATAAATATAAGTCATCTCCGTAATTATAACTTCCACACTATGAAGGTAGTACCAGCAAATTAGTGTGTAGCTATCTTGTACTTATTTACACTATATTACTGAAATGTCTTTGAGACTATGATTGAATTATTCTGACTTGGTAAGTTGGGCCTCCCATCGTGTGGTTGAATTAGTCCTATGTCTACCTAGGAGGAAATTTAGGGTTTTCTATCTGTCAGAATTGAGGGTTTCCTCTGTGTTTCAGACATTACTCTCATGTTTAGGAAATAAATTGGTTTTGAAAGGAGAGCATCATGTCATCATTATGGTGAAGTTCCTTGGCTTTCAGACAAGAAAGCTTTCACAGTCTCTGAATAGCTCTAATAGTGGATTGGTTTTGAGGGGAGCTCTGAATACATCTTGGTTTTTCTCTAGCCGCTGGCCTTTTATTATATCCAAAATTCAAAATTTAAATGGGGAAAAAGGATGATCTATAAATAATTGTGAATTATTGTGACAATGGCAGTTGGGGTTAGCTTAGAGCAAGACATTTTTTTGGCTTTCAGACCACAACTCTCCTTGGTCTGATTTTTATTTTTTTACCAATTAATAAAATATTAGTTGAAAGTTTTGGAGTCTAACCCTTAATCTTGGTGTCTTCTTCTTGATGAGAGGCCAAGACCATTCTGCTACACTCACTCCCTTCCTCAAATAGGATTTCTGGCTATATACAACATAGGTTATATACAAATAATTATAGCTATTATTCAACAATGTTACCATTTTCTGGCTATGGGATAGGGAAGAAACAGAACACAAGAAATGAGACTGTATGAACTATGGAGATACCACTTGGCCAGTTTTCACAGGGTGCATAGAGATGATAACCACAAGTCTCCCAATATCACACCACAGAAGTCAGATCTATTGTGTCAAGAACATACGACAAGAGAAAGCGCAGTTGGCCGATAATTAATTGCCTTCCCCAGCCCCCATCCATCGTTTCTTCCTTTTAGAAGTAGAATTCTTTGGGTGCCTAGCTGGAGAAGATGTATTTCAGCCTCTTCGCAGCGGGGTGTGTTCATGAGACTAAAATCACTGGATATGAGTGCAAGAGAGTTACATAACTTCTGGGTCAAATTCATAAAGGGGATCAGCTTGCTGTCTCTTTCCTTTTTCATGAGCCAGAAAGGATACTAGTGAGCTAGCTTTAATCATACAGATGTGAAGATCAGTCTGGACGGTGAAGCAACAAGATGGAAGGAGTCTAGTTGCCTGGATGACTTCATGGAGTTGAGCTGCTGTACTGGTCGTGGACCATCTGTTTCTTCACTGCTCTGTGAGAGATAAATGAATGTCTATCTTATTTACACTTTTAAACTTTCCATCATGTTTGAATTGATTATAGAAGCTTAGTCTATAGCCTAATTAATATAGCAAGGAATTTAAAAAACATTCTTTATTTACTTTTCACTATTTCTTCAATTGCTAAAAGACTGGATACTACGGTGGCGAGATCAATGACGTATTAAAGCTAGATAGATCTGGGTTTGAATGCAAGCGCTGCAACTTTTTGAGCTACATGATCTTGAACATGTTATTTAGTGTCCTTAAGCCTCAGTTTCCTTATCTTTGAAGAGGGCATATTAATCTATCTTATAGGGCTTCTGTAAATTCAACAATGTCTTTAAAATTTCTGCCACATAGTGGGTATATAATATAACGATTATGCTTGAATTATCAATTAGCATTGCTCCTCAAATGTGATAATGGTATAGTGATTATATTTTATTAAAAAGGTCCTTATCATTTAAGGACATACACTGAAATGTTTACAAAAGAAATTAAAAACAAAAAACACAAAAACTAAGCATCCACCATAATTGATTTCTCAGTCTCCGTTTTCTATCTCAGCCAGGCTTACCATCTTCTAGCTTCTAGATTTAGCTTCCTAAAATGTTAGTTTTTAATTTTTTAAATATTGCTTTGTTTATTTTCTTATTACTGAGTTTTGAGAGTTCTTCATAGATTCTACATAAATGTCTATTATCAGATATGAGATCTACAAATATTTTTTCCCAGTACATGGCTTGTCTTTTCATTCTCTTAATGGTATCATTCAAAGAGCAGGTGTTTTTAATTTTGGTGAAGTCCAATTTATCATTTTTTGCTTTTATGTATTGTATTTTTGGTGTGTATGTCTAAGAAAGTTATACTTAACCCGAGTCACAGAAATTTCTGCTGTATTTTCTTCTAGCAGTTTTATGTTTTCAAGTTTCATATTTATTTGTATGATCCATTTTGAGTTCATTTTTACGTATAATATGTATTCAATTGTTACAGCACCATTTGTTGAAAACTAGTCTTTCTCCATTGAAGTACTTTTGCACCTTTGTCAAAAAATAATTGATAGCAAATATGTGGGTCTATTTCTGGACTTTCTTTTCTGTTCCATTGATCCACTTATGTATAATTATACCCATTCCACCCTGTCTTGAAAACAGTAGCTTTATAAACAGGCCTTGAGATGAGGTAGTGTAAGTCCTCCAACTTTGTTCTTTTTTAAAGTTGTTTTGGCTATTCTAGGCCTTTTCCATTTTCATATGGATTATGGAATCAGTTTTTCAATTTCTACAAAAAACCCTGCTGTAATTTTGATTTGGATTGCGTTGAGTCTATACATCAACTTGGGGAGAATTGAGATCTTAACAATATTGAGTTTTCAGATCCATTGTAATAGTATCTCTCTCCATTTATTTATATTTAGGTTTTCTTTTATTTCTTTCAAATAGTTTGGTGGTTTTAGTGCACAAATCTTACACATCATTTGTTAGATTCACCTCTAAGTATTTCAGATTTTTTTATGCCATTGTAAATGCTATTTTTAAAACTTCGATTTCTGATTTTTTCATTGCTAGTGTATAGAAACTTAATTGATTTTATATATGTATCTTCTAGTCTGTAACTTTGCTAGACTCATGTATTGGCAGCTTTCTTATAGATTCTACAGGATTTTCTGCAGGAATGATCACATCATCTGTGAATAAAGACAGTTTTACTTCTTCCTTTGCAATCTGGATTCCTCTTATTTCTTTTCTCCTTGTGCAGACTAGGCATCCAGTATAATCTTGAATAGAAGTGGTAAAGGAGGACATCTTTGTCACGCTCCTGGTCTTTGGGGAAAGCATTTAGTCGTTCAACGTTTACTATGTTGTTAGCCATGGTTTTTTTTGTAGATACCCTTTATTAGGTTGAGAAAATTCACTACTATTGCTAGTTTGCTGAGAGTTTAATGAGGAATGGATACTGGATTTTTAAAAATGCTACCAAGAAACATAAAAGAAGAACTGAAAAAAACAAAAAGCATTTTTTTCTTATAGGAAAACTCAACGTCAAAAATATGCTAATTTTTATAAGTTAATCTTATATTTATCTCAATCTCAATAAATATACAAACAGGATTTATTTTAGAACTAAATGTAATAAACTAAAGTTTATATGAAAAAATGAATTGGCAAGAATAGTCAAAAAAATCAAAATAGTCAAAAATTTGGGGAGAAAACAGCGTAATTAAGGAAGACTAGGTTTACCAGTGACCAATTCAATGATACAATGATAAATCACAATGATTAAAACATTATGGTTCTGGCACATGAGTAGGCTAAGCTCTCTTCTGGAGAAAGCAGCATATTGACTGCTAGTGGGAATATAAATGCTTACAATTTACGTGGAGGGCAAAATAGCAATATCAATCAAAATTTTAAAAGCATATACTGTCTGATCCAGCAACTCTACTTCTAGATATTTATTCTACAGACGCACTTCCACAGATATGAAATAATTCATAATCAAAAGTATTCACTATAGTATTTTTAATAAGAATTGGTTAGAAACAATGTGAATTTCAATGATGGGGGACAGGTTTTAAAAGGTAAACTGAGGCATGTTAAAAATTTTAAGACTTCATTTGAGCAAAAATCAATTGGAATGGGGCAGTGCCAAACCGGAAGTGGTTGGGAGCTATCCACCGAAAGGAGCTCAGGGAGAGACTTTTACAGAGAAAAGGCAGAAGCAAAGTAAGGAAATGATTGATTGGCAACAGCTTAAAGCCTAGTTGGCTGTTTGTGATTGGTTGTCCTTAGATTTCAATTTCATAACCTTGAGGCATTTACAGGCTCAGTGCTTACATAGGCTGCCGGAATATTAGAGCTGCCTCAGTAATGGCCCCCATGTTTAATTAATTTAACACAGGTTAAGTGAATTATGGTAAATCCATGCAATGGAATTCTAAGCACCTGTTAAAAACAATGAGTCTATTCCATATGTAACACTATAGCTAAGAAACATTGTCAAGTGAAAAAAAAATGGGCATAAGGAAACATGTATAATATGCTACCATTTGTGAAAAACAAAAGAATATGCATACTTATATACTTATATGTGTGAAGATTGTCCCTGGAAGAGTACAGAAGAAAACAAGGAATAGTTGTTACCTCTGGTGAGGGGATCTAGGTGGTTGAAGGATTAATCTATCACAGAACATTTGTCTGCTTCTCTTGAATTTTGTGTCATATGCGTGCTTTATCTAAGCAAAAAAGAAGATCATTTAAATTAATAGGCTAAAGAGTAATATTCACATTAGGCTACATTATATTACTCTTCATTTATTGTGTATCTCAGAATATTAGAAAACTATGTGTATAAACTGCCTTGATATTTTATTGATTTGTTTTTAGTATAAATGATCATCTTATGCTCTATCTGGGGCATGTAAGTTGACCTTTGCTCTCCAAAGGGCATGTTAGGTCTTGTTCATTTCCATAACTTCATTAACCTTATTAAAACTGCTTAATAGTGGGTTATCGAAACCATCATATTGGCTAGTCTTATGACAAGACCTCAATGATCTGAACCCTTGTATGTAAGTCAACCATATTTCAACAATGTTTTAATATTAAACGTGTACTCTGCACTGTAAGGCAAATTAAAATCTCAAAGTATTTTCACCATCTTTCAATCCTCATCCACAGTGTATTCCTGTGGAACACTGTACTGTCCCCATTAGGAGTTGAGATGCATCTGGCTCTCAGGGGAAGGTCTCCCCTGAGCTGAAACACAAAACTGAGGGGAGCCCTGTTCGCTCGTGTGGATGTCATGGAGCCGCCTCCCTTAGAATTACAGGGAGATTGATTTCCACAGTGGCCAAGTGTAAACAAAATTTTTTGCTCCCCTGAGAATAGCCCCCAAAAGGAAGTAATTCATGGAAAAGGTAATTACCAATTAAATAGTAAACGTGCTACTTGGCCTGTACGAAGAATTAAAAAATATTTACACTTCAAAAAGAAGCAATTAGTGATAGCTGATTCACTAAGGAAGGTGCCAGACCAGGACAGAGGAAAGTGTGTAAATAGATAAAGACAGAGAGATTTATTATTAAATTAAAGTCCCTTAATTACTGCAAATGGTAAATATGCAGTTTTCTGACATTTAAATGATGCTTTTCACCAAAATGAAAATGAATTGTCCACCTTGGGTTCCCACTTCTTAGGTAGGATGTAAATGTCAGCCTTAAATTAAAGTTAACTAGTTTCTGCTACACATTAAAAAAAATTTAATTAGAATCAATAAATCATATTTAAAAAAATTGAAGTCAAAGTGTTCTAGTCCAAACATTCAGCCCGTTCTCTAAAAGGAAGGAAATGGTCGAAGATTCCCTCAAGTTTGGGTCTAAGGGGAGACTGCCTCCAAGCGCTGTCTGTGAGCCAAGAGCAGGGGAGGGGAACAAGTGCAGATCCCCAGGGAGAGCCCGTGCCTTTTATCCTGCCCCCTCTTCCTCTGCCATTCGATGTCCCCATGTGATTAAAGGGTTGTTTCCTGAATTAGAAGTGCATTTCTCTTTAGAATATAATATAGCTACCTTTTATGAATCACCTACTGTGTACCAAGAGCTTAACATTTATTTCCTTATTTCAGTCTCAAAAGAGCCCTCCAAAGTAAGTTTTCTGATCGTTATTTTGTACAACCCAGATAGGATGCTGACTGTCTCAGGTCAAGAGTCTTAGACAGAGTTGGGATTCAAACTCAGGTCTTGTCACAATACCATACTGCCACCATTAAAAAAGCAAAAATAAATTAAGAGAGAACAATAATAATAAACAAAATTTTTTAAAAATCTACTCTTAATCACAGATTTAGAGAGCTTCGTTGTCATTCTAGAGTGTTCCTGGCTGTGTAGTCTCCAAACTTTTAGCCCTGAGAGTCTAGAAGCTACTCACTATCCTTTTTTTTTTTTTTTTTTTGAGAGGAAGATCAGCCCTGAGCTAACATCCATGCCAATCCTCCTCTTTTTTGCTGAGGAAGACTGGCCCTGGGCTAACACCTGTGCCTATCTTCCTCCACTGTATATGGGATGCCACCACAGCATGGCCTGACAAGTGGCGCCTCAGGGGTCCAAACCAGGGCCGCCAACAGCGGAGTGAGCGCACTTAACCACTATGCCACAGGGCCAGACCCCTCAATATCCTTAAAAATTTTTTTTTTCTGCTTAAATTCAACAAAGTTTGTTTCTATTGTTTGCCACTAAGCATCCTGAAAGCTTAGTTTTGGTCCTCCACTTCCTGCTTTAACTCTTCCATGTCTTCACTGAACTCCAGAAATACTTACAGTAACTCTGCGTGTGTTTATTGAGTGACAGGCACTGTGCTATGCATGAGGGGATCATAAACTTATGAACATGAGTCTTTCCAACTGTTCTCCTCCTGAACTGGGTATCAGTTAAGAAATAAGGTACAGTGATCAAATCATTTGAAAACACGACTAAACCTTGTTCACCAGGTTTCTTTTTCTGCAAGACTTCTCAGAGCCTTTAAAATATACTAATGTGCACTGGGAATCTTAAAAAAGAGAGATAATATGTAGCAATTTCAAAATTTATATGATGTGGAATCTTTTTTTTTTTTTTAAATAGGCATGAGGAAAGGGCAAAAGGCAGAAGGCAGTGGGGAAAGAGCTGGACTCTGGGAAGGCAGATCAGGAAAGTCAAAGCTTTTAAAAATGTTTCCTTCAAGTTACTGTCGCATGCAACATGTAGCAAAAACTCCCCAAAAAGAAATCTTACAGACTATTCTTAAATCATAGCATACTGGGATCTCAGTATGCCTCATTTTTAATACATTCAACATTTCAATAAAACAGAAGTAAGAAACGGCTATAAGTTACAGACTAGAGTCCAGTGTGGAAATCCACTTGCCTCCTGAGTTTATACCAAGAAGGTCTACAAGATGCTAGTCATCATCAGAAGCAAAATAACAAATCTTATCTTACATGTAGTGCATCTACAATTGAAATATTTCAGGGGCTGTTCTGATATGTCTACCTCAAGGAAGAGATAAAAAGCTGGAGGAGAATGAGAAGACGGTAATTAGAAATGTCAAGAGTGTAGAGCAACTTTATGCGAGGCATAAATGAAAAAAATATTTAGAGGAGAAAGAAAGTTAAAAGAAGACCAAAGTTTATATACCAGTATTTATAAAGTACTTGTTATATGCAGGCCTTGTACTAAAATAAAATCCTGAAGACATGGATAGTGGAACATTGGTTTTCACATTAAATCCCAGAATAGGAAAGTTGCTCCTCTTATATTATTTCTTGAAGCTTGAAGGAATTGTTTTAGGGAAAATAAAAAGAAACCCTTATTTACACAAACCAATCTATACATAAAAAAACCACTTTCCTGAAGGATTTGTCAAAGTGTGTTCTATGATATTAATAGGTCTCAAATAAAAAAAGAATTCCATGAGTCACCCATTTTGCATTCTGTTTCAGTGACTTTGATATGCTACAGAGCATCATGACTCTCTACCAGAATATACAGTATTTTGCAAACTTCTCTGCTCATATAGTGTTGTTTTGAGACCATATCATCTTGTATAAATGTTGATTCAAGGAATACGTTTTGGAAAATGTTCTTAGAGATAATAAGTACAGAACAGTCCAAAGCGGAATTTAGTGAGATTTTAATAGATCATTAACCTGTGAGTTTGAGGACCTAAAGGAAAATTACCTCTCTTTGATTTTAGGTTAGGCTTTTAAATGTTCCCAATGGATTAGAAATTGGGTATATATTTAGATTCTTTTATGTATCACTGAAATCTAAGGGGAAAAATACATTTTAAAAATGTTAACAACTCACCTAATGCATTTACCCACACTCTATCACTTAGTATGCTAACAATAGTCTTTTTTAGGTAGATGTTATTAAACTGTGATTCAGAGAGTGCCAGTTATTTCCCCAAGATCACATAGTTTGTAAGTGGAGGATGAGAACCTAATCCCAGGACTTTTGATTGCACATTTTGTATTCTTTCCATTACAATCACTCTTCATAAGATTAAAGAAGAGAATGTATAGCTTTTATGCTAGTTCAGAACTTGCCCTGGAATTGTATTTATTGCAATACCTTGATGTATGTTAGAGAAACCCAAATTTTCCTGCGGTCAGTTTAGATACCGCTTAAGTCTTGCCTCAATACAGGCAATATATAATACGTACATAATACATAATACAGTATTTCATTCTCAGCTATACACAAGAAGTATCATAGAATTTGAACAATAAGTGATTATTACTGGAGTGCTGAATACACTGACACATTCCTGGGAGGAAACACAGATCTGCCTCCTTTTATTGTGTTTAACAAAACCCAAAACTACTTCCACAAAGCAAATTTTTCCCTTTTAACTTTTAAACCCATGTGCACTTTAAAGGAAATTTAATGCACATGTTTCTAAATCATTTGCACTTAATTCATGAAATGTTTGGTAAGGGCTGTTTGATTTGCTAGACGCCTTGGGACACTTTTGTTTATAGGATTTTAAAGCCCTTCTCTCCTTGAACTAGCAAGTCTCATCTTGTAAGGCTCTCCACTAAATTTAAGCCACAAAGGACTCAAACTCAGGATCCCTAATCTTGAATTTCCCAGGGAACATCTCCCAGGTGATCCTTTAAAGGTCAATCTTTCCTTGGCTTCTGTGCCATAATGCAATATCACAAAAGTATAACTCTATCCCTGCCTTTAGACTCGTCCTTTTTGCTGTGGACACAGACAATCTCTGTTGAAGCTAGGCCTCCTTGCCTTTGCAGGATTAACCATAAAACATCTTGTCATTGAAATCAATTTTCCACTTCTTCAACATTCTTCCTAATTTTCTTTCCAAAGTTTCCTGAAAAAAGTTAGTCATGTCTGTAGCCAACATGATTGGCTATTGATGCCTCAATTCCTTCTAAAACTCCCATTCTTGCTTCTAAGCCTACAATAAAATAGCATAAAAGGAGGAAAGAAAAAGAAAACCGTGTGATCTTGCTACTTACCAGAAAAATGAGAACTGAATTTCTTGTTAGATAATTGAGAGTTCAATGTCTTTCATGATCAAGCGTGTTCAGAAGGTCTAGGGCAAGCTGCCTCAGGATGTAGCAGTAATAATAATTGTATTAAAAGTAGCTATGAGTTTGAGTTGCTGGTGTAGTTTGCTAATAATTAGTAAGGATCCTTGCTATACCATTTTTATAAGGTTCTTTGCCAAAATTCTTTAGACAATTCTTCAAGAGTACAATGATCATTAATCAATGTTAACATTAATTAATAATGTCACAAATAAAAACTAATATTTATTTACTATGTGCTAGAAACTGTAGTATCTCATTTTGTCCTCATAGTTACCTTATGAGGTAGATGGTATTATCATGCCTGTGCATTATTGTGGCCAGAAATTCCACCAGAATGCCTAGACTTGGTCTCTTGCATAAAAATATGTTATTATCTTCATTAAGGAACAAAAGACTTTTTGTAAAAGACTGGTCCCCACTCTTAGAAGTTTTTTCTCCAAGGCAATAACTTTAAATAATTTTAAAGAAGTTATTTCTTTAAAATTGTTAGAAGGGTCCATCTAGAGGAAGTGTTGACAGATTTCTCAAGATATTTGCTGAGGATCAGGAAAATTTACAATAGGAAGGCAGAGAATAGGCTAGAAGAAAAAAAGATGAAGTAGTTTGAATAGATAAACAGTATGTTCTCAAATTATTTTTTAGCATACTGCTGGTCGTTCATTAATCCATTATTTGTGGCCAATTTAGACTCCTCCCAATTTCCCTTCCTTTGCTCCAACACATTCTAGTGTGCTGGGGAAAATGAGATCATCCTTGCTTAGCTAATTTGCCAACTTGTTTTGAATGGGGTATGCAAGCAGAGGGGAGGAGCTGAATTGCAGAGGCTGCAGGGAGGTGGACATTTTAGAGGCTGTAGGGAAAGCAAGGTGGTAAGAGATGAGAAATTGGTTGAGAAAACCAAATTTTGGGGAAAGACCAGAGAAATCTGATCAGGAATAAGACTTTTGTGTTCTAGGAGGTGTTTGATGTGAATCTTCTTCCCACCTCTACAGGAGACATTAAGGAAAAACTTTTCGTCTGATACATTACGGAGATGGAGCTTTAGAGTGTGCTTGTGAGCTGAATTCTTCTTTAAACCCCAGGGTAAGAATAGAGGTTGCTCAGACTGAACTACAAGTACAGGAATTACAAATTCAGTTAACATATTTATTAAGTGTCTACTCTGTATCATGGTCTGTGCTAGATACTGGGGATACTGTGTGAATAAAACTTTATGTCCCCAAGAAATTTACAGTCATGTGAGAAATGTGGGCACATATATAGGCAAATTTAATACAGCATATGAAGGGTTAAGAAGAGGTAAATACGGGGTGCTTGGGGACATCAGTGGAGGAGCCTATCCCACAGTAACAGAGAAATACAGGAAATGCAAACTTCGATGGCAGGAAAGTGAGACAGACTCTGTATCTACATGGGAAGACTGTCTGAAGACTAAGAAAGTGGTGATGGGTTTGGAGGCCTGTGGGGACTGAAGTTTTTAAATTCCCATCTTGGAGAATCAGAGAGAATAACTAGAGATAGATGTGAGAATTGCTGCCAGCCCAAAAAGAAGGCTTAGTTGATATGTGGCACAAATCTGCACTCTTTTCTAACATTTTCAGCAGTCTTTAGCAACCACAGAGTAGATTTGCAAAATGATGTCTCTCACCTTGTTGGTTAAAAAGTGCTTTTAATAGGAATTTTCCATGTGCCAGGAGAGGATATGGATGGATTAGGCCATGAATTAGGAGTAGGAAAGGCTGGTTTGTTTTCCTTATGTTTCCTTATAAATCATGATGGAGACCAAGGGATTTTAGGCTGAGGATTGCCCCATTAAAGCAGAATTCTGAAAGCACACTCATCTCTTCCTTGGTCTATAACCCAACACCATAAAGTCACATGATTCAACACTGACCAAGAAACAAAAATATCTGCTCATTGTGTTTATAAGGATTTTCATCACTCCCTGTCTTAATCAGTTCAGGGTGCTATAACAAATTACCATAGACGATGGGGTGACTTAAACAACAAACATTTATTTCTCACAGTTCTTTAGGCTGGGAGGTCCAAGATCAAGGTGCTGGCAGATCAGATGTCCAGTGAGGGCCCGCTTCCTGGCTTGTAGATGGCTATCTTCTCATTCCTTCTCCACACGGTGGAGAGCAGAGAGAAGCAAGCTCTTTGGGACTCAACATCACTAATCCCATTCATGAGGGCTCTACCCTCCTGACCTCATCTAGTTCTAATTACCTCCCAGAGGCCCCACCTCCTAATATCATTACACTGGGGGGAGGGGGGAGGATTTCAACATACGAACTTAGGAGTCACAAGCATTCAGTCTATAACACTTTGTTTAACTCTGTGTGTTGCTAATGAATGAGGCTACCACAGAAATCCAATGTGAAAAGTTTGGCAGATTCATACATTTGAACTGAAGCCTAAGCATGTCATCATTTTTTCTTAATTTAAAAATGTTAAAAGTCCTTTTTTTCGTTAGATTCAATTGCATAAGGCTACTGTGCAGCACAGCTCCATGAAAATGAGTCTTCAAAAGCCATTTATACCATGCAGGGACAGGGCTCAACTTCTCCTCAACACAACATTGCCCCTGACTCCCCAAATCTGAAAGAGAGACAAAACATTCTGTAATTGGAGATTGCTTTGAATTAGTTTTAATTTGATTAGTAATATCCCACAAGGCTACCCTAGTATATAGAGATTATGGACAGTTAAAGCTGTGATCAATTAAATCTAAATTGTTAGTCCATTAAGAGGCACTAACAAGAACTCTGATTTTCAAAGTCTTTTTCCTTAATCCTCTTGTCCTAGTATTCCTCATGATGACAGACAAAAGCTCTTGGTTACTCTGTATTATGCCACAAATTTAGACAAATCCATTCATTTTTATTATTTAGGAGCATGCAACCATATATCCTAGGTATAAATAATGTTTAAAAAATGTTTGCAAATGCAACACACTTTCTTTTTATCACCCTCATAAAACCAATAAAAATAATCATCAGAACGGCTTTAGCAATTCAGAATATGCAGACCATGTGTGCAGTACAAGGACCTATCATCTCTGGATAAATTAGGTACAAATGTCCTCAGATTGGTTTGTGAAAGCTTCAGAGCAGTGTCTTCAAAGGGCACTGGAACTTTAAAGATATGAAGTGAGAAATAGCAATGTAGAAAATTCCTGACTTCAAAACTACACTTTATTCTTTTTTTTTCTTTTCTATTTTTAGTAATAAACCCAGAAAAAATATCTGCTAGAGGAATTTTCAGGAACACATTTCAGTTGGCCTCTGTTCAGTCCTTATGTCTCCATCCAGGGCAAAAATGCTTCTTTTATATTTCCCAGAAAAATCTTCTCAAGTCTTCAAGATGCAGGTCTTATGTCACCTTCTCCAAGAGCCTGTCTGTGTTCAACCCAGAAAATGGACTGTAAACTCCTATAGGTGTTTATTCACTGGGCCCATGTACTATTTTCTACACTCCACAGTATTTGGCATAGTATCCTGAACTCAGAAGGCACAAATAAACATTTGCTGAATTTATCAATGACTTACTAAACGCAAATTACTAAATTACAAATCTACTAGCATGGCCTGTGGGAGATTATACATATTCTCTTCACTTTTTTTTTCCTTACCAAGAAAGGTCTAAATTTGAGTTTCATTGAGATTTATTATACTGCTACCCTGATACATTAGCAAGAAAATCTGGTTGCTCACTTAAGAAAGTTACCAGAAGAGAGAGTCCACATCCTAGAATGACAAAGATGCTCTCTAAAGCTATGATTAAGAATAGGTGTTTAACATGGCCTTAGTAGGAGTTGATATGTAGAGGAATTTACTTACAACCTTTTGATAATTTATGAAATCTTATTTTCAGAGGGAAAAGCCTATAAATGTCAGAATTTTATATATATTTTGCATGTAATAGAAAATAAAATATTCCAGACAATAGTTTATATTTGATTATACATCCTATACATGCCTATTTTTTATTTAATAAATTCGACATGTCACATTTTGCAAATTTAAGGTGTACACTGTAATTTGTAATATGAGTGCCATTGAAGCAATATTTAGCACATTACATCATTACAGTACAATATTATTGTCTATATTCATTATACTGTGCATCAGATCTCTATGATTTATTTACTACTCAAGAATGACTATTTTTTAAAGGCAACTGTACATAGATAAAGCAAACAGCAAAGAGATTGAAGGTGATGGAAGAGAGGAAGTTTGTCCAGCTGTGGCTGTGGTAACGTCCAAAATGACTGCTTTTCAGGTTCAAGACTCTATCCCTATTTTATTGTGAATCCTCAATAAATGTTAACAATAATCATTTGAATTGCTGGAAGGGGCCACTGACAAAGGAGATAAAGGTAATACCTTCAGACCAGAAATCATAGAATTAGGGTTTTAATTCTACCACCATTTCGTTGGAAATTTTGCTTATTATATTTGGAAAATAAAGTAATATTTCCTTCTCTTATTGACGTTTATAGAAATCTAAGCATCTATCATCATTGCAGTACAGTAGGGGAGACATTCGAGAAATGACTTTGGTGAGCCCAAGCAAGAAAGGCCAAAGGAGGGGAGCAGAGGGTCAGACAGAAAGAGAACCCAGTAGGGATAAGAAAAGCAGAAAGCTGTGGAGGGCACTAAAATGAGGCCTGCATTCCGTCCCTGGCTCTGCCATATCACTTTGTTGATATTGCTTCATTTATTTTTGATTCTGTTTCCATAATTCTTGAAGTCTAAAGATCAGGTAAAGAAAGAGAGTTGAAGTAAAGTTAGTGGGAAGAAATTATGAACCATTTGAGTTGGCAAGAACCTTAGTAATTGTGTAGGGGTCAGAAAACTTCTTCTGCAAAGGGCCAGTGGTAAATACTTCTGGCTTTTCAGGCCGTGTGGTCTCTGTTATAATTACTCGACTCTGCCATTTTAGTGCAAAAGCAGCCATAGACAATACGTAAATGAATGGGTGTTGCTGTTCCAATGAAACTTTATTTATGGCACTGAAATTTAGATTTCTTATAATTTTCACATGTCACAACACATTCTTCTTCTTTTGATCTTTTATCAATGACTTAGAAATGTAAAAGCCTTTTTCAGATCATATAGAAGCAAGCAGCAGGTGGATTTGCCCACAGACTGTAGTTTGCCAACTCCTGGTCTCATCCAACCTCCTTATTTACAAAAACAGAACAGAGGCCCAGAAGGGAAATGACTTGCCTGAGGTTGCATAGCAAGTGTCATGGTAACTTTTCTTCTCTTGACCGGATTTGTTCCTTTCATTTCATTTTGAGAAAGAAAGAAAGGAAAATATCATTAATAGAGGATAGTTCTTGATGTTGGATTGTTCAAAATATAAAATGTTGGACTGGAGAACATAACTGTACAGTCTCGGATGTGTTTGTGATTGTGGACATTCCAGAGACCAATTGGGCATTGATCTGGTGGGGTAAATATTCATGCTTGTGGAAATACTGTTACCCACCACTACTAGAAACCTCACCAAGACAGCAGCTTCTAGACCATGCAAACCTTTTAGCAGGAAGAGAGAAATATATATTTAAAAAATGGTGCCAAGAGCATACAAAATGTGATTCTGCCCCTAAGCAAACTCCAGGATTTCCCCTTGAAAATAAGGTTTTATAAATTATCAAATTTATTTTATAAATTTTTATGTAATTTCCTCTAATTTTATGTAAATCCCTCTAAAAAGTAACTCCTACCTAGGTGTGTGCTGTTAAACATCTACTGTTGATCACAACTTTAGAGAACGTTATTGTCATTCATTGCTTTAGATGGGATATTTCTCTAGTTCCTAATCTTTTTAGAGAAACTGGAGGTAAAAGCCTGCCCCAAAGTGTGTGGCCGGTTAGTACTTTGGCAACTATGGTGCTGTCTGACGTTGGATTAAAGATTCCTTTAAAGATTCCTTCCATCTTCAAGTATTTCTGGCTTTGGCCAACCCATGTGGAACAGAGGCTGCTCCTCCAAGTCATCTTGAAGTTATGTGGTAGTATATTTGGATACAGTCCTCACGGCCAAGGGCATATAATGCTGTTACCAGCGTTCTATAGATGAGGAAATTGAAGTTGAAGCGGGTGAAGCAGATCCCATGGGTGGTTAGTGCAAGATTTGGGAAGGAGCTCTAGTAAAGAGGACTTTAACTCCCACACAGGGCGCAAGAAGTTAATGTTGTAGCTTCCTGATGGCACTGAATTTCATTAATTTGGTGTTAATATTTCCAGTGTGAAACATTCTAATGAAGTGTTTATTCCATGAGAGGAGGAGTAGGGTGGAGCTTCAATGTTTTCTCCATAACACCAAGAGAATCAGAATTTCTTCTCTTTAATGACTTGTGGGGCATCTTGCACTGCCAGGATATACAGATGTCTCTGTGTAAGAAAGACCAATTCAAGGAAATAAAAATGTTTCATTTTGGAAGTAATTATTTGCATGCAAAAGGATTCTCAACAAAAGATCGACATTCTGTTTCCTCTAAATAGTGAGTTACTTAAGTGCATTTATAATATGATTTATCTATGAAAAGATTTGATTGACACAATTTCCAAGTGGATCCATTGATTGTTTCGAGATAAACTATATATCTATATCTATAACTACATATTCTGAAGACTGAATGGAACCAAACTGACAGACCAAAGGGTGATAGGAAGACATTCAGGAAATTTAAGACTCTTTTGAAGGTAGTACCCCCTTCCTCCCAGGGCAGGGAAGCCCCTTTATAATGGCTGAAGCACAGAGATCTGCCTTTGTTGGAATAAGTCTCATAAAGGGAAAATCAAATCTCTTATCTTTAGAAACATCCTCTTCATATTATGGTGAAATTTGCTTTTCTGATATCTCCACCCTATGCTTTGTTTTGCTCTAGGGAACAACAAAGAGCAGGTTGCCCCTCTTTCTCAAATTATTCTGATAATTACGTGAAGACAACTCAGACTCTTAAAAAAATTTTATCTACATCCTTTGACTGTTTCTCAGAAAACACAGCTTCCAAACTCCCCTCTCTGTTACATTTGTCTTCTTCTGGACAATTCTATTCTAATTTGTCACTGTCTCTCTTACATGTAGGGAACCAGCACTGAAAACAAATATAGTAAATGTGTTCTGCAGAGCACAGAACTCTGATAGGGACACTCTACTTGCGTTAACGCAGCCTAAAGAGAGTTTTTTGTCTTAAACCTCCACTTCTGCAAAGAGGTCACTGACTTACACTTTTGACAGTTTTAAAACAATGTTATATTACTCAGCCCACATCTGCCAGTAATGTTTTCAATGAGTGACTGTTATGAAACATTTAATTTTAAAGCATTTTCTTTTACATTTGGTATTAATTCAAAAGAAAACAGGGATCACAATAAATCAACTCCGTGAATGTTTACATGTACATTACAACAGAGCTATACATGTTTCCCTTAATATACATGAACCCTTAATTCATTGAGAGGAACTAGCTTGGGGGCACTTGCCCATGGAGACCTTGGACTAAAGCAGATACCAGCGGATTGTTTCATTGTTGCTAACCGAAGTGGAAATTCTGGTGATGAGAGACTTCTGTTTACATGAAATCGGTCTGTGAAAAATGTGATTTCAAGATGGCTTTTTGGTGGAAACCTGCTGCTTCCATGCCACTGGCTTATTACTCACATTTAAAAATATACCTCATGCTAGGCGAGACATACGCATGTTTAATCACTTAAAAATTATTATGGCTGTTTTTTCGTTAAAATGTTTCAATAACCATGTGAAGCTCATGAAATTAAAAACATGAAAAATATCTAGGTGATAAACATGTATCCAAAATTTCGATTACACAAGGTGACCTGGGCTTCCCTGACAAATGACTTTTTAAAAAAATTTACATCAAATGATTTTTAGTTCAGTTCAATAAAAACAGGGTGTGCGTATGCAGGGGGTGAGTGTGGTAGTGATGTGAATCAGTAGTCAATCCACAGTTGTTTAAATAGTCACAGTCTTATTGTTCAACAATATCTACTGCAGAAAGGAGACGTGATACTAACGGATGCTCATGGGTCCCCTACGAGTGTGAGCTCTCTGGGTTAGAGAACCCATAGGGTTCTATGGGTATACTTTCCTTAGTTCCTTTATTACCACTGCCCCTGGACCCTGGCCTGCCTTTATAATCCAACGTGGGCCCTTAACTTCTGGACCATGGATGACATAAACAAGTAATTCTTATACTGGGCCCATGGAAGACCTCAATAATCTCTCTTGACTGGTAATCATTCCCATTGAGCCTGGATACAAGATCACACTCTCTCAACATGGGGCTCTAAGCAGCTAATATACAGAACTGGTCTAAGGATATGCTGTTCTCATTCAGTCCCATTCAGAGAACCCTTCTCTCCCTCCTCCACCTTTGTTCTCTTTGAGCAGAGACTTCTAAGGAATGTTTACTCATCCCAGACTCATGCATTCCTGTCAACTCCAATCCAAGGGTTGGAAGACTAGATAAAACCAGAGTAATAGGTGAAATATAAATAAACAATGGGCAACCAGGGAGTGAAGGCAAAATGAAAGAGTCTTTTATAATTCTCAATATCCTCCATTATGTCATTTTATTTCTCAATAGCTGGATATTTTATTATCAGTGAGTTAGCTAAGGAAAGCAAATAGTTGGAGCAGGGAGCTCTATTCCCACTCAGGAAAAGTCTTTTCTATGTTTTAATGGAGTAAAAACACTGAAGCATGGCTCATCCTTGCAGAACTGTAGCTCATCAAATGCCAACATGTGGATGTCAGTGTTTCTTACTTAGCAGGAGATGATGTTGGTTAATTTTTTTTTTCCCCAAGGAATTTTATCTTTAAAGCCAGTCATCTTTTGCAATTCTTGTGCTTTCTCTCTCTTTTACTCCCTCCTTCCCTCCTTTCTTTCTTTTCCTATTTACTTGAGAATTTTCTCCCACTCATGAACATTTGGGAGAAGTTAAGCCAATTCAGGAATGACATTTCATGAAAATTACACCTAGTAAGACAAAACATATTTTGTCCCTTTTTTGGATGCCTGAATTAGAACTAAAGCAAATAAACACAGGTGGGAGGTGTCACTCATGCAACAGAAATTACTGTATTCCGACATCTACCTCAATATACTATAGCTGTTATTTTCTACATTGGAAAAGGTCTTGGTCACTCATCTTCATTGTTGTGGATGGCATCATCATCATTATAACAATAGCTAACATGTATCCAGTGTTTACATTACACCAGGCACGTAATATGCATTATCTCACTTCATCTCCAACAACCTTTTGAAATAGAAACTTTTCAAATGTCCATTTAGCTGGTGGGGACATTAAGGCTTAGAATGTTTAAAAGTCTTATCCCAGGGTCACAGTTACCACCAAGTGGTGGAGAAGGATTTTAAACCAGGTCTGCTGGCCCCAGATCCAGAGTTTTTAATCACTGTGTTTCAATGCCTCCATGGAAATAGGAAGAAGGATTTCTCTTCCACCTCTGTCATAAGCAAACGTTTGTCTACAAGTTCATTGTAGAACTACCTGTACCTGTAAGAAATGAGATACATAATGACATGAATAAATTAGCTCAAGTACATTTGACTCCAAATTAGAAGGTGCAAAGCATTGTTGGTAAACCATCATCTAACCATCCTAACTCCATATTTCCTGAGTAGTAAGAAGGAAGTTACAACCTCTCTTAAATCTCTGCATGTGCCGGATGATAATTTCCCAATAAACTAAATCTTGCTACTATCGGAAGATTTGAAAATTTCTAACGATTATTACCAATGCCTCTAAACAACATGGATTGGGGATAGCCAATCAAAATCCTCGGCTGGGTTATGATTGAGTTTTATTTCAAAAAGGTAACTTAGCAGAAATGGAGTAACTGTTCATTATTTTCTGTCATTTTTATATCATTTTTTGCCATGCATATTGTGCAGTAATTGCAGGAAATTAAATTTGAATCTTGTGACACAAGCATGTTGTGAATATAATAAAAAACACATATGTTCATAAATGGTAAAAAAAAAGAAAGAAAGGTGATAAAAATTACATTTAGAAAACTTTTACAATCTTTTAGAACAACAGAAAAGAAAATGTTTTAGGGTCCTTTATTCAGCTGAATTCTAGGCTGACGCACTTTCAGGAGGCAAAGTTTTGTGTTTGGTGGGCATATTTGTATTTTTGCTATTTTCTCCAGGGCCTTTTAAATGGTATCCTATGAGCAAGAGGACATTTGAAATCCCACACAAAGAACTGGCTTGAGAAGACTTCCCAGCCATGTCCAATAGATACGGAGCTAGCAAATGAAGCCACTTTTCATTTGCCACATGGAAGTAAGAATAGACAAGATATCATCATAACTTCTTGGTTTCTGCTTTTATGTCTCCTCTCCTCTGTGGCACCTGCTGCTGTTTTCCTTGCTGCCTCTTCCTGGATACGGTTAATTCCTATCTGATCCTTTTAGTGATATTGTGGAAACATTCCTGAAACTGAATGTTCACATCCTACTGCTTGGTTTGACCTAGAGTCAACTTCATCACTTGACACAATGGAAAAGCAAGTGATTGGCTCCTGAATGCTGATTTGGCTGCTGTCATCAATACCATGTCACACTCAACTCTCTTCGTCTGATTTCTCTGGGTCTATGGGTGGTTATCTGGGCTTTGGAACAATCTCCTTCTACATTTTTCTTTGCTAATGGCAGAAAATGAATTCATCCTAACACATTTGCAAAAATATAAACCACTACCTTTTACCAAATTAATGCCACCCAAAGTTGGCAAGTTATGTAAGTGCCCAACTCTTTACTGGACAAAATTCTTTATCAACCATCTAAACAGTATTTGTAACCCAGCTCAATTCCAAGCTTTCCATGAAGAGTTCTCGGACCACTTCAGTTCACAATAGTTCTTCTCCTTGAAATACTTATTGATTGAGTTATTCATTTCAGTTTAACTGTTAAGCATTAATTACTAGAATCTTTTGTAAAAATTTCAAATCTTTGTGAGTAGAAATTAGGTCTTATTCTCCAGATCCTGCAGGATGCTTAAACAATATCTTTATCTTCATCCCAAATCAAACTTATCGTATTTGCCTCCCCAAACCAATCCTATTGCTTTCCTTATTACTGTTGCTCTGACTACTGTTGTTCCAAGTACCCAGGCCCAAATCTTACAAGGTAAGTCTTGATTTCCCTCTCTCCATCACACCCTATAGTTAATCAATCGCAAAGTTCTGTAGATTGGCAATTTTTAAATTGTTTTTTGTTCAATTTATTTGTTTGACCCTAGAACCACTTTGTCAAAGGAAATCTTATATGAAAGCACAGACATAAGAAAAGCAGGTGTGGTAAGAAGAGGCTGAACTGAGAGCCTGGAGCCTACAACTGCAAACCCTTGAAAGAACTTCCAGAATCTCTGAGGTTTAGCACTATTTGAAGGCTCATAGTTATAAAGTTAACCTTGAAATTTCCAAAAATCAGCATGGTATGGTGAAAAGAACATTGACATGAATCAGAGAATCTGAACTGAGCCTTGACTTTCTCATCTCTAAAATGGGATATCTTTCCTACTTACATCACAGGATTATTATAAGGAGCAAATAAAATTTTGGGTGTGAAGCACATTTTAAACTGTCAAAGGCCAAGCAGATTTAGGGACCCATCACCTCTTTTCTGGTCTCCAGGGCCCCATTCTCTTTATCATCCTATCCATCACCTAATCTAACCACTGTTTCCATATTAATCTTGTTAACGCACATCCCTTTTCATATCATTAACTGCTGAAAAAATGTGTGAAACAATGATTTTCAAGACACTTGTCAACAAAGTATTAAAGAAAATTTAAAGCAAATTAAGTAAGCCAGCTATACAATTGCCTCCAGATTACCACCCTAAGAGAATTTCTAGGTTGCAGTGCAGGGTGGGGAACCCAAGCAGAACGTAGTGAAATCCCTGAGTTGAGGAGACAGAGCTGAGACACTGACAAGATCAAGAGGGCTGGATTATACAGGGCAGAGTATGGGAGAGTTGAGAGCTGCGCAGAGCAGCCACTAGATTATACAATACAGAGTCTGGGAGCAGAGAGAGCTTCACAGTGAAGGAACTTCAGAGATTTACAGGGGGTCCCCTCAAATATTTAGCTGAATACTGATCAGATAATGTGTGTGAGGAAAATACTCAAGGTCAAGAAAAGACTCACCTGAAATGATTAGGGATACCAATGCCTTACACTCACACGGAGTTGAAAATACTACCTGTTTCCATCAGCCAAACTGAAGAATCCCATGATTCACAAGGTACTGGGGGTAGTGGATAGAAAGATCTTGCTTCAGATTAGCCCCAGCATGAGTACTGCTATAGTCTTGCCTAACAGATCTTAAAAGTAAGACTGAAAAGGATGAAATTGTTTGAAATTTACTTAATTATGTTGCAGAGCAAAACTCAAGAATATTTATAGAAAAACAAAAATTTTCAGTACCCCAAAAATAAAACTAATCTGGCATCCCATCAAAAATTACTAGGCATGAAATAAAGAAAATATAACCACCAATGAGGAGAAAAAATCAATTAATTTAAAAAGGACCCAAACTGAACCAAACATAAGAATTAGCTGACAAGGACAGCAAAATAGTTATTATAACTGTATTCCATATGTTAACTAAGTTAAGTAGGAAAAAAATTAAGTAGTGACGTGGACATTCAGACACACACACTACAATGTCTGAGGTGAAAAATACACTGGATTAGACATTGCAGGAAAAAGGATTAGTGAATTTGAAGACACAGTGATAGAAACTATTTAAATGAAACAGAGAGGAAAGAAAATTTTAAAAAACGAACAGAGCATCAGTGAACTGTAGAACAATATTAAATGGCTTGGTATAGGTATAAATGGAGTCCCCAAAATGGGAGGGGCAAAAATATTTGAAGAAATAATGGCTAATATTTTTCCAAATTTGATAAAAACTGTAATCCTAAAGATCTAAGAGGCTCAATGAACCTCAAGCATAAGAAATATAGAGAAAACCACACCAAGGCACATCATAATCAGACTGCTCAAAAATAATGATAATGAGAAAATCTTAAATGGGGCTGCAGGAGGAGAAAAACATGTCACATGCAGAGGAACAAAGATAAAAATGACAGTAAATTTCTCATCTAAAACAGTGCAAGTGAAATAATAAGCAAAATCTTTAAAGTACTGAAAGAAAAAAAATTGTCAACCTAGATTTATATACCCAGTAAAAATATCTTTCAAAATAAAAACATACAAAAGCTGAAAGAATTCATCCCCATCAGATTTGCACTAAAAGAAATGTTACAGAAAGTTCTTCAGACAGAAGAAAAATGATAACAGATGGAAATATGAATTTAAACAAAGGAATGGAGAGGACTGAAAATGGTATCAATACTAGTAAATATATAAATGTTTTCATTAATATTTAAATTATTTTATTTATTTATTTATTTATTTATTTATTTATTTATTTATTTATTTATTTATTTATTTTTAAGATTAGCCCTGTGCTAACATCTGTTGCCAATCTTCCTCTTTTTCTTTTTTCTCCCCAAAGCCCCAGTACATAGTTGTATATTTTAGGTGTAGAGTTGTAGCTCTTCTATGTGGGACACCGCCTCAACATGGCTTGATGGGCAGTGAGTAGCTCCGTGCCCAGGATCCAAACCAGCAAACCCGAGGCCACTGAAATGGAACACGCAAACTTAACTGCTACGCCACCAGGCTGGCCCCTAAATTATTTTAAAATGTAACTGTCTATTTAAAGAAAATTAATAACAATTTTAGTGTGGACATTATATCTAAAAGTAAAATATATGACAACAGTGGCAGAAAGTTTGGGAGGGGAGAAATGGAAGGATAACATTGTAAAGTTCTCATACTATATGCAAAGTGGTACAATATCATTTGAATACATGAAGTCATATAACATACTTGGTAAGTTAAATATATACACTATAAACTTTAAAGCAACCACTAAAATAACGAAGTGAAGAGTGATAGCTAATAAGCCAACAAAGGAGATAATAATGAAATCATAAAAAATACTGTTAATCCACAAGAAGTCAAAAAAAAAAAGAGGGAAAAGGGAACAAAAAACAAATGGGATAAATTGAAAACAAATAACAAGGTGATAGATTTAAACCCAACCACATAAATAATCATACTAAATGTAAATGGTCTAAATACCTCAGTTAAAATGCAGAGGTTGTAAAGTTGGATAAAAAACAAGACCCAACTGTATGCTGCCTATAAAGAAGGCACTTTAAATGTAAAGATGCAAATAAGAAAACAGTAAAAGGATGCAAAACGATATACCATGTTAAGACCTATCAAAAGAAAGCTGGAATTTACTTTTCAAAAGACAAAGTAGATTTCAGAGTAAAGAATATTACAAGGGATAAAGATGGTTATTTTATTGGGTCAATTTTTATAAAAGGGTCAATTCCTCAAGAAGATATGACAATCAATATATTATGTGACAGAATAATCTTTGTCAACTTAAGGTCTCTTGTTTCCTAGTATTGTACCTAAGTTGTCAATACTTAAAAAGTAACAATGTGCTTGGGGTCAGGTCCTTTAATCTTCAATATTGTCTATCCATCTAGGACCCTATTGCCTTATATGGTCCCCAGTTCTCTGTCCATATAGGTTGCTTTTGTGGGGAGGATCCCTCTTTCTTGTTTGCCTGTACCCTTAACAAAGGATTTCTTGGCACTGCTTCTGTGCCATATGAATTATACCACTCTGAAGCAAAAAGTTGGACAAAAATGGGTTTGTCTATGGCCCTGTGGCCCAGTTGGCCTAAACCCACTGCAACCATTTCCTCCTTATGACTTGCTGCCTCCTTAGAGGTCTACCAGGGGAGAAGAAAGCCAGTCTCCCGGCTCTCAGAGATCACACACCTTAGTCCTCTCTTCTCCAGGGTTTTTCATGAGAAGTCACCCAAACAGTGCTTACCCATACTAATCATACCCTTCTTTATGTCTTCTATAAGGCTTTTCCTATCTGGGGATTTTTTCTCTTTGAGAGAGAGGGAATTTTGTGTGTGTTTGTGCTGTGTGTGTTGAGAGATGGTATAGCTGTTCTCAACTGTTTTCTTTATGCCTCACCATTCCCTGTTGCTTTCAAAACACAAAACCAGAATGTGCATCCTTTTTTTGATTTGTGATCTATCATATGCTGCCTCGAGATAATGAGAACAAAAAGGCCTAATTTCTTGAATAGAGAGGAGATGATGGAGGGAAAATGTGAATGACCCTGAGAAGAATGACAAAATAATGTAAATGATTCAAGAGCATTGACCTTTCCTATTTCTTTATCTGATGGCCATCACAAAATTAACATTTTATAATCATGGTTTCACTAAATATATATTTAAAGAAACTTTTTTTTGTGTGTGTGTGAGGAAGATCAGCCCTGAGCTACCATCTATGCCAATCCTCCTCGTTTTGCTGAGGAAGACCGGCCCTGAGCTAACATCTATTGCCAATCCTCCTCCGTTCAAATATATATAATTAAAAAATTAACCATTACAAGCATATAGCTTGAGAACAAAAACATGATTTTGTGGAAAATCAGGACTATATGGCATCAAAAGTTTACTGGGCATGGGGATGCTGTCTTGGAAACTACTTAGCATCCTGCTGTAAGTAGTTAGCTGCCCCCCTCTCCGCGACAGCATTCTGAAAAAAACGTTAACAGAAGACCTTCAAAAGTTGGCAGACTATTGTTAAACCAAGTTATTCCAAAATGAGTATAGATATATTTTTAATAGGTTTCAAATGCCTTCTTGCATAATTGAAAAAATGTGTAAATTAATTCTACATAAAATAAGAGGTGGAAATATACATAAAAGGTTAAATAACAGCACCAGGCAGAATATGACAGAATGCCGAGTGAATGATGTAGACCATGTATCTCAAACTTAAGTCTAAGAAATCTTGAGCATCCAAAATTTCTTTGAGAAATTTAGAATTTTTATTTAGTCATTCCAGTGCTTGAATTTATATTTATGTTTACAAATGCATTTCTTCCAGGTGAAGGTCTACTGACAGCACAGCCCACTGTATAAATTCAGGTTTCATAGAAGTCCAAATAAATAAAACTAATGAAAGAATTGAGTTTTGAAATGTACCATAATATTGTCATGAGGATTCAAAAAGACTTTGAACCATAGCAGGATTCCATCTTCACTGAGCCGTAAGCATACAAGGAGGAATTTTTCCATTTCTGACTCCAGTAATCATTGGATTAGGTACTCATTTAATGCAAATATCCATAACACCATCATCTTAACCTTATTTCCAAGTGAATGAGTCAGCTTTACAGAGAGATCAAGTGACACTCCATTAAAGTTGATGTTTGAAGATTGCTCATCATCAGAATTTGGTTAAGTATGAGACTTGATTATCCTCAATTATCAAATACAGCCTTGACGTTACTAATGCTAGTTTAGTTGTACATAGTTAAATAGGCATTCTGTGTATTAATATTAATTACTAAAGTTAAGACACAAAAGCAGGTTTAAGTTAAAACTAAGGCTTTATTTTTTTCCCCATGATTAAACCCAACATCACAGATTTAATTTCAGCAAAACAACATAATCCATCACATTTAAATTCATATTGTCAAATTGATTTTTATTGGCTGTGTGGTTTTGGTGATATAGTTTCACTAATGCTAAAAACTCAAGGATAAATGTGCTAATGCGTGTAGAATGCTTGGTATAGTCCCTGGCACATGAAGAACATTCAATAAAGATTAGTTATTATTATTTTGAGGAAACTTACAGCAAGTTTTGCTTTAGTACATGTTTATAGAACGTTATTAGTACATCTCAGGATAGCACCAAAGTTCATGAATTTTTTTCTTTAAAACTTCTCTAAACATTACTCAAGTGTAATAAACACTAAGAAAGTAGCTGCCAGAAATTCATTAGTGATGAGGGGGGCTTCCTGGAAGACATCAAAAAAGCTGCCTCATTATTATCGATAAAAACTTAAAATTGAGGCACAGAAAAATAAAGTGCCTTATTCAAGCCCATTCATCAGGGCAGTAGAAGAGCCTCTTACATTTCTAGTTCCCAGTCTCTAGGACTATGGGTCCTTTCTTTCTCTCTTGTCACTGAAGCCCAAGAATATATAGTACTTATTATTCTTTTGTCTTTATACAATGTTTTTGGAAGTAAATAACTGTTGATTATATTTGGCAAACAGTAGTTTCTTACTGTATTTTGATATAATAATATTTTTTCAGTTTCCTTTGGAAATTGACAATTACAATGACATTGAATAGAGGTTAGAGGTGACATTAATTGTTGGGATAATCTAGATATTTACATGAATGCCAGTTTTGATGAAGCATCAAACTCTTATTTGACACACACATTATCTCAATTGTGAACATGAAGACCATGTTGCTGTGGAAATGCTGACAGAACAGCTCTCAACCTGCTTGCCAAAAAAAAAAAAAATGCGTTTTTTAAACCAAGAAATGTATCATACCTCTTTAAAAGCTACATAGACACCATGTTTTAAAGAAAATCTATATATGTGCTTAAAAAGAAATTACACATAAAATATAAGCTGTGAAGTACAATCATGGTGATCGAAGCTCTCTGTTTAAAAATCATAACATACAAAGATTGGCTACAAAAACTGGGAAAGATTTACCTCCTGACAACAACGAGGTAATGTGAAACAAAACAGGCACAAAAGTACTGGTTGCTGAATCTTTCCTTTCCGAGCTATTTAGCAAAACATTGGAGAGGATCTTTCATATGCAAGAATTAATTAGGAATGGGACCATTAAAAGATATATATATATGTGTGTGTGTGTGTATTTACATACATATGTGTATATGTATACATATCCATATATAGGTGTGTATATATATAAATAACACACACATATACATACATATGTATATACATATCTCTGTATGTGTATATATATCTATACGTGTGTGTGTGTGTATGTATATATACATATACATATATGGCGAATCTCGTCTTTTTTTAGGAGCTAAAAATCTCCTTGGAGATATGAGATTGATACATGAAGCAAAAGTAAAGAATTCAAAATGAGGTATAACTGCAAATTTCAGCTCCATTGTCACTAAGCCCTCCAGCCCTCTGGGTCACACTCCCTTTTATATCCCAACACCACTGAGAGGTCTTTAGAGAGGTGGAGGGAAAGAAACTTCTTTCAGCTACTCCACATTCCAGAATTCCTTATCCCTGGTTTTTATCTGTCCTTTGCTGTCTTCTCTATACCAACCGCCTCCATCTGCACCCCCCAACCCCGTGAGTCATTCCCAGGGTATCAAATGATGTCTGTCTTCAGGTCTCTCTCACTCTCTTACTCTCTCTGTCTCTCCCACTGTCCTCTTCTTTCTCTGTGAAATGCCATGGAAACTCCCCCAGCTGAGTAAGAACTCATTTGTCTTGTTACCTGTGTATCCATTCCAGAGGAGGTCACCACTCAGATCCTGACCTGCTGCTGTGATTGTGCAGATCGTCCTCCCTTCTTTGTTGAGCTCTGTCTCCCACCTCTTCTTTGCAGAACTCCCAAAACTCCTCTCTCCCTGTACATGACTGGGGAGTGGGGAAAGGAAGAAAAATTCCTGTTATTTCATTGTGTAGAACAATTGTCTGCATAATAAAACCCGTCTCAACTGCTTCCTCTAGACGAGACCCTGTGTCCCAGCTTTGTCCATTAAAGTGTTTTCCCAGCAGCATCTACCCCTAAGAGGAATTCTGCTACTCCCCTGGAGCACAGAGACAACTTTTTTTTCTAAAGATCATATAAGTAAAGGTTAGTATTGTAATAGACTATAGGAGCAATACAGTATTCTGCATATTTTCTTGCTACTCAATAAAAAAAAGTCTGAACATAGAGTTGGAGTGAGGTGGAAAATAGAGGTGGATAGGTAGGGAGAACTCAGATGGCGGGAGCCTTGAGGATCAGACAGAAATATTTTATTTGGGCATGACTTCTTCTTTGACTCATATTTATTTTGTTTAATTTCTAAAATTTTGGGAATTTTCTAGTTATCTCTTTTTTTTTTTTTTTACTTCTAGCTTAATTCCACTGTGGTCAGAGAATACACTCTGTTTGTTGTCAATATTATGAAATTTGTTGAAATTTTCTTTTATCACCCAGCATTTGGTAAATTTTAGTGAGTACTACATGTCGACTTGAAAAGAATATATACTCTGTAATCATTTGTTTCATTGTTCTATATCTGCCTAATAGATCAAATTTGTTAATCTTATGGTTTACATCTTTTGTATACTTACTCATTATCCTGTCTGCTTGTTTTATGTTACTGAGAAAGACATGCTAATGTCTCCCACTATATTTATGGATTAAATATATTTTAAGATTCATTTCAATTGCAGGGATGTGAAAACGTGAAAAAATATGTCACTTAGAATCAATGAAATATGGGAAAATATTACACATCTGGACATATGACTAGTGTGTAGATTTTAAGCCCAATAGAATTATAAAAGAATTTCTGTACATCCTGGCCAATGGCCAGAATGGGAAGATGTCAGAATGTCCAGGGTTGAGTTTAGTTGTTTTTTCTTTGGAAGGGGATGAATAGGGACACCACAGAAAGGAGACTAAAGTTTCCTTTATCTATCCTTTGAGCCAAGAGTAAATCCTAACCAGCTTGTTCACTGTTTCCTCAACTGAGGATCTCACCTTCAACCTCTTTTCTAGGGAAGGAATCTCAACCTGGGGTTCCATGGACACTCCAATTTATGGGTGTCAGGGCACGCTCTCAATTACTTCACAAGCACACACAAAATTGTGTGTTCACCTGAACATGGGCATTTATCTGGGGAGAAGTTCCATCTTCTCACCAGATTATCAGAACTGTCTGTCATCCAAAAGGGAGTAAAGACACACTGCTCTGGAGCCAATGAAATTTTTCACACAGAATACACTCAAATCCAGATGAGAGAGGACAGGGAAGGCACAAAAAGGCACAAAAACCAGAGAGCCATTCCCTCTTCCTTGGAACACCCCCTCCTCTGACTCTTCTCGGTGTCTTTAGATAATTGTTTGTAAAGCAGGAGTGAAAAGAAGAAAAAATAACAACGCTGTTCTGTCCTACACTGAGGCATTAACTTCCTACCATTTTTAAAAATGAATATCATGAGTAATATATCTTTATATTTCTGCTGTCTCATTGGCTCTTTACCAAATCTATTTCCCCTCTATGCCCCTGGTTCTTTCCTAAGGACAAGACAAATGACAGAGGATGTACGGCCATCACTCAAAAAAGCAGCTTCCCCTCTTTTTCAGAGGCTCCTGACTGCACGCGGTCCCCATGCGTGGTGATATATGCCTTCCACACACCAGGTGCTCCGCCGCTGATGGGCCATATAGGAGTCCTGCGACTCAAGAGTGTTTTTGGATCCTGGAGACATTTCTGCTATGGCAACAGTCCTACAGACATGGCTTAAGGCTTATCCTGGGCTATGACCTCATACTTTTTTCCATGTTTTATTTATAAACATTTCGGGATGACAGTTGACAACAGGGTCATGCACAGGAGGAAGACGGTTGTGCAAGGAGACTCAGAAACAGGAAAGACTAATTAAAGTTCAGCGGCCTTTCCCAGGTGCATGTCTTCTGGACCTCAGGCATAAAACGCTGGATTAGTTGACTCCTTTCCCCAAGGAAAACAAATGTGCCGAAGATATCTGCAAGGCTTAGTAGAAGTCAGAAAAAAAGACAAAAAAAACCCTTTCTCTGATAGGGTCATGTAGAAATCTGATCTAAAAAATCTCCAGGATAAGGGCATGTTTTAACCCAGCAAATGTGGAAATATGTAGCTTTTTCACTATAGGCAGGGGGAAGTCTGCAGGCGTGATTTCAGGGAATGAGTTCTTAGATTTTAAAAACAGATTCAAGGAAGAGATAGCCTTTTTTTCCTCGCATATCTGGTTATTGGTGGGTAAAGGCGTGATGCATGGAGCTACAGCAGTCATCATGTGATGATGAGGAGAATTAGCTGAGATACATATAGCAGAGCAGAAAGACAAAAATCCTTGATACTTGTGACACATTGAATGACTAAATAAAGCAACCCTTAAACCTCTTTCCTTCTGGAATTCTTGTCATGTGAAATTATGGGGTTTTTGTTTGTTTGTTTGTTTTTCTTTAAGTCAGTTGAGTTGGGCTTTCTACTAAGAGTAAACCGCACAAAATGATTCCATCATATTGTGCAATTAATTTCCAAAGGGTTGCACCAATTCTTCTCCTACCAGCCATGTGTTGGTATCTCAGTTTCATTGCATCCTCAGTTGAGGTTGTGTGCAACCTCAGCACTATCACTATGCGTGTGTGTGTACACATATACTTAATTTTATATTATACTTAAATATATATTTAATTTTGGGAAATTACATTGGCTAAATTTAAAATATTACCTCTTTATTACTTTTCTTATCCTCAAGTAAATTGGGCTGAAAATAGGACTTCAGTTTTGAACATATTCTTTCCCCATCCCCACCCCAGAGCCTCTTATTCCATCTCTGTGGATGCACCACTACCTACCTAGGTGCCCAGACCTGAAACTTGGGCATCTTTCCTAACTACTCTTTTCCCTTTGAATCCTCCATTTAATCAGTGTCCAAGTTACCACACTTCTATTTCATTTCATTTTTTTTTTTTTACTCCATCCCTAATACCTCATCTTATTCACTCATTCTTTCCTCTCTGAATTCCTGAAATAGTCTCCTAACAAGTCTTTTTGCTGGAAGTCTCAGCCCCCTTCCAACCCACCTTCCACACTTCTTTCAGTGATCTTGCACGAATATAGGACTTATCACATCGCTCCCTTTTTGAAATCCATAATCGAGACCTTCTGTGGTTACCATGTGATCTGGATTCTCACTTGGCATTTAAAGCACCATACACCCCTCCAGTTCATCTTCTTCCCATTCTGTTCTCCCGCCATCTTTAATTAATAACAATTGCCAAATGCACCATGTAGCGTCATGTCCCCCAGCTTTTTACAAGTGTTCTTTTTCTAGGATGCTCTCATCCATACACCTTTTCTCAATTGTTTAAAAACTCAACTCGGTTATCACCTCTTTCAGAATGCATTTCACACCTCACGCTCATCTGCGCCACCAGTGCACTTATCTCCATAACTGTCTTTTCCCCTACAAGATTGTGAGCAGGGATCATGCTTTATTGCCTAGTGCATACTAATAATAACACATTATAACAATGACAGCATTTGCAACATGAAATTAATAGCTGCATAGCTGCTGCTTATATATTCAATTTAATTTAGGACGTTATTTAATTTAACTCTCATACCTACCTTATTAGGTAAGCTACTACTATTATTATTATTCTCATTTTACATATGGGAAAATGGAAGTACAGAATGCCTAGGAAATTTTCCCAAGTTACACAGTTGCTAAATGACAGAGCAAGGATTTGAACTCAGGCAGTCTGACTCCGGAGATCACATTTTTGTCCATGTTGATGGATGACTTCTCTGGTTGCTGGAAAAATGTCTGGTGCGTGGAAGTTGGGATGGGGGTGGGGATTTTGGGAAGATTCTCCTGACCCTTCCAGCCCATTTTTCCCTCTTGAAGGAGGCAGAATGGTTAGGCTGGTATAGGGTCTCCTTTCCACTTGTAGCTTATTCTCATGAGCCCTTTGATTCCACAATATGGTATCTTCCTTTATTCTCTGATCCCTTGAATGCTTAGTGTTTTCATTCTCAAGAAATAATCTAATATCTTTAAAATCATCATAATAATACTGTTGCCGCTGATGATAGCTAACATTTATTGAATGTTTACTGTATCCTGTTAAAAATTTTACCACTGGTAGTAGAATAAAGATCAAACCCCCTTGTAAAGACATTTGGTGTATGTATGTACTGGTAGTAGAATAAAGATCAAACCCCCTTGTAAAGACAATTGGTGCATGTATTTATGCCGTATAGGTGACTACCTCCATTGCTTGCATGTAAGCTGTCTTGTTTAGGATTTTAATCTTTCTCCTGCTGTGATCAGGATGTAAAGGCTGATTTGTTCCTTCTCTGACTAGCCCCAGCTGATCACCCCTGAGAACCCCTACTTAACTCTCCCTCCCACCACTACCCCAGTCCCACAGGCAAGGCAGCTACCATGCAATGAAAAGAGAACCAGGCTAGGAGCTGGAAGATCTTGATCTTTTAATAGCTGTGTTACCTTAGGGAAATCATTTAATCTTGCTGAGCCACAGTTTCCACATCTTTTAAATGAGTGTTACTTCTGCCTCACTAAGTCACCTCCTCTGGGGTGTCTTCCCTGACCACATAATCTCGGGAAAGAATTAACCTCCTCTTCATTTCAGTACTTATCTACCTTTTTCAGACCCATGTGTGTCACACTGTATTGTAATTGTTTGTTAATTTGTCTGCACCATCTACTAAGTTGTTAATCTCTCAAGAATAGGGAGTGGATCGTAGTTGTCTTTGGATCCCCTCTCCCTAGAGCACCTGTTGGACTGAATTTCCACAACTACCCCTGCCTTTCTCTTGAGTCTCCCATTTGTAGTTTCCTTTCATCCTCAAAGCCACCCATGACATCCACTTGGATCTAAAATCACTTGAATAAAACTGATGGAGTAACACACTAGGGATCCCATCTATTTTAAACTGCAGACAACAAAATGTTTCTGGTCATGGTATTCATCTTTGTCCCATCTAATAGTAATAAAAAGACCATCCTATGTCTAATGCTAATGAATATACAAGGACTTCTGCTGATGATCTGGCCAAAATATCTATGATATCATACAAGATGTTTTAATTTCTAAAGCAGAACTTGGATGGAGGTGAACTGTGGGTTGATTTCCAGTAGAGTGGCTCTGAGTGGGGGCAAAAATGGAGACATGCTATTGAGAGATGAGCCCGTAGAATTTGCTGTGATAGCTGGTTCCTTGGCTATTACTCTTTCCCATCCCCTTCCTAATCTCATAGTCTATGTGTCAGGTGTCCAGAGACTTGTTTGGGCTGAATATTGTTTGGAATGTCGAAACAAGCGTGCATATTTTAATGATTAAGTTTATCCCTTTCTACAGGGATACTACTCATCTGGTTAATTTCACCTCAGAGTGTGAGGAAATGGAGCCTGGAGTGTGTGCACTTCCTATCATCAAAGAGAAGAGGAGAGGGAGAAGACAGTCTAAGTGCGAGCAAGAGGAATTACTCCTACAGATGTGCCCTTTGACTCCCATTTCCTGCTCCTGGCCAACCCTTTGGAGATTATTTTCAGGGACATCTCCCTCTTCCTGTGAGGCCAGAGACTTTTCTAGTTATAACGCTGTTGTATGTGACACGTCTAGGCAAGCATGCAGCAAAACCACAGAGAAACAACAGATTAAAGAAATAAAGCTGGGCAAACTCAAAAACGCCTTCTGCAGAACTTCTCTCAAGCTTGAGGTAAACATCTCCATCCACCCTCCTCCCTCTTCAGTTTCACAGTTTATTTTTCACTGTGTTCTACTTGTGGTGGCTCCCTCTACTACGGAGAAGGGGAAGCAAGTTGTCCTACAGGAGTGGCTTCTCCAAGTAGCACAACTCTCTGAGTTCAGAACTGAAAAAGAGAGAGTGCCCCTTCCTGGGTGAGATGATCTCCAAGGGCAAGAAAACAATAGCCTCCATCATTTGAGGGTGAGTGCACTTTCCCAATAGGTGCACTGAGACCAACCTTCCTTCAAAGCTGCACCCTGTGATCTTTTGATTTGGGCACTGGCCCACCCTAAGTCAGAGAGCAGAGAACAGAGAGCTCTTTTTTCCCAGACATATCAAACTTACAGGAAGATTTCTTCCAAAGATTTCCATCTTCTTCCTCCTAACTGTAGTGAGCAATATCTGAATGATGCCTCCATCGGCCAAGTTCCAAGTGCCATCTTTACAAGGAAGAGGCCCATAAGTCCTCACAAATGATTCTCAGCCTTGGCATATGCAGCAGCCTCATCCAGATTCCAGCAAAGAGGAATTGGCAGGGCATGAATAAGGGCAGAAGGTAATTGAGGAGCTGGGGCTGGTTTTAAGGCAGGACAGAGCCCAGTTCCACGAGCTGAGCTGGAAGGAATTTGCTGTATGTGCCAGATGTCATAAAGAGCCACCGAGCTGGTTGAGCTTTCTAGTGCTCAGGAGCAAATCAATCAGATGAACTGCAACTGTGGCTCTGCTACAGACCATGAGCTAATGCGGGCTCTACCCCAGCAAGCCAGCGCCACGGGCACTGGAGCCGGCAGTGGGAGATGGTGAGAGCCGACACAGCTAATGCCTAATGCCAGGAGGGAGAGACAATAGGGGTCTTCTTTAACACTGAGAATAGCCCCAGAGTGAATACAGCCTTTAACAGCTGTGGTTTCATTCTCATCACCGCTGGGCGGGTTGGGGGTGCTAATTGTGGAGCTGGAGAGCTGTTAAAATCAGACCAGATATGTCAAAGGAGAGGAGTGACAATACTTAGACCAGAGTCTGCAGTTGAGTAGGCACAAAAGCTTTATGTCAGGAGAAGAAATGAAAAGAAAGCAAAAAGGTCATGAGGGGATGAAGGAAGCTGGTTGGTTGATCTCTCTTGTGTGTCCTCAGCAACTTTTCCACATTATTGCTATAGCCCTTATCACACAATGATTGGTAATAAAAAGAATATCTCTCATTTGTTGAGCTTTCACTATGTACAGGCACTGTTATGGGAGTTTAACGGACATCATTTCATTTAATCCAGACTTAGAGAGGTTAAGTGACTTTCCCAAAGATATACATACATATAAATGTGTGTGTGTGCATGTGTGCACGTGCATGCATGTGTGCATTACTACTGAGTAGCAATCAGGTTTCAAATCCAGTTCTCCCTGACTTCAAAGACAGAATCTCATCCATTATGCCATTTCCAAAGCAGGTAACTTACAAGACTTTGTGAATTAATAAACTATGGCACTGATGGTCAAGAAAATAAAATTAACCAAAGTCACCTAGTTTGGAATTTAAAAAGAGAATATTCCCTGGGAGCCAAAGGGAGGGACATACATTGGACATATGGTCACAGATTGAAGTTTTCCATTTTCTCTCTCTGTAATAGCCCTGGCAGACAGCTAATAAGGAAAACATATTGCAGAAGAAATCTTCTCTTCTCTCACATCACATGATACAGATTTCTGGTAGCAGCAGAGTTTGCTGAAAACAATCTGACAATAGGTAAATTCAGCCCGTCTCATACCAGTGGGATAAAGACACCAAAGACACCAGATTCATGAGTTTATCCTTTTGAGGACTGACTCTATTTAAAGAAAAATCAAGGAGGGGGCATAGAGACAGTGATTGTCTTCTTGGGCAACATGTGAGTTCATCAGATGTCACATCCATCCCTCCATGCTCAGATTGTTCACTTGCTGGAATCATTTGAAATTGTTTTGGAAAGATAGATGATCATTCATACCATCTGTAGAAGGGTAGACAGGCCACTATTCCATTTTTATTATAAAACTTCCAACAAGAAAATCTCCAAGCTAGCCTAGGGAAATGAAATCACCTTTGAACACAAACAATGGGAAAAACCACTCCTGACAATAGAAAAACTCCAGGCCCCTGCTATTCTTTTGCCCCTCTGTTTTCTTCAATTTAAATCAAGGTAAAAGATGGAAAGCATAACTCCTTAGGGTGGTATAAAATCCACAGTGCCTTTTAACCAAGCTGTCTAACAAGAAGTCAGTTCAGACATTTTAGCCTCTTTGGTATTCCTTACCAAAGAAAGAGCAGCTGTTTTTGCTCAATTCTGTTGGATCTACATGCTAACTCTTCTGCTGAGAAATTAGCAGGCATCGTACGTACACCTCACCTTGACGATTCTGTTCTCTTGTGAGCCTTTTCTTTGAACTAATGCACTGTAAACGCTTGTGCAGTGTTCAGCAAGTTGTTTAAAAAATAATCCTAAAGTATCAAAGTTTGTGTATAATTTACTTGCAAAAAGTGAATATGAGCATATTGAAAGTTACCTTTAAAAATGTCACTTTATCTCTAAAAGTTAAACTGAGTTACCATATGACCCAGCAATTCCACTCCCAGATACATACCCAAGACAAGTGAAAACATATGTTCACACAAAAACTTGTACATGAATAGTCAGAGCAACATTATTCACAACAGCCCCAAAGTGGAAACAACCCAAATGTCCATAATAGATGAACAGATAAACAAAATGTGATGCATCCATACAATAGACTGTTATTCAGTAATAAAAATAAAGTACTGATACATGCCACAATGTGAAGTGAATGAATCTTGAAAACATTATGTCAAGTGAAATGAGCTGGACACAAAAGGCCACATATTGTATGATTTCACCTATATGAAATATATAGAATTGGCAAACCTATTGAGATAGAAAGTAGAATAGTTGTTCTCTGGGGCTGGAGGAGATGGGGAGTGGCTGCTAGTGGGTCCAGGGTTTCTTTTTAGGGTGATAAATATGTTCTGGAACTAGATAGTAATGTGGTGATGGTTGCATAACTTGTGACTATATTAAAAATCACTGAATTGTACACTTCAAAAGGGTAAATTTTATGGGATGTAAATACCATAAAGTTTGTAAAAAAGGATATCACTGTTATCTTAGAGATTTGCATTACAGCCTACGAGCCACAGTGAAGTACAGCCCATGACGGCAGGACTTGTATCATTCAATCTCATTGCTAATGAGACAGCACACTTTGAGATTAAGAACATAATCTCTGAAGCCAGGTTGCCTGGGTTCAAATGCGGGAACTGCCACCTGCAAACTGTGTGAGCAAGTAACTTAACTTCCTTGTAGCTGAGCTTCCTTGTCGGCAAAATGGAGCTTCTAACAGTAGCAGCTCTTAGAGTTACGATGACAATTAAGTCAGCTGATATGTGGATAGTGTGGTTTTTTTTTTACTATTATCCTCCTCCTCCTCATCACCATCATCATCTCGAGTGTCACAGTGGAAACAATGTGGTGACCTATTTTCTATAGCATTTGCAACCTAAATTATGCAATTAGCCCTTATTTCTTGGTTACCCATCATTGACCATATATACTTAATTTTATTTATGAACCACATAATAAATAAATAATAACTTATTTAAGTTTATTTATGAGCCACATAAGGTGGTTACAAATTATTTGACATCGAGAGCTTATGTCCATCCTTCCTCCTTCCTAGTCGTTTCACATTCCGCAGCATCCAGCCCAGCACCACCCCGAGGTCAGCACTTCATATGTACTGGCTAACCCCAGGTTTGGGTTACTGGTTAGCTTGTCCCAGGACTACTACCATGGTATGATGTGTACTCCCACCACAGACCTCGGAGAGACTGCCAATCTGACTGTGGAACGAATTACAGGAATTTATACGGTCCTTGGAAGGGCATCTTGTGAGTACACTTTTAAGTTCTGACTGCAAAGGTCTCATACCGAAGTTCACATATATTTTTCTGGGTCCAAAGAGCTACTTGGTGGTGCCTAGGGAATGTGGTTCACGAAGGTGGCTAAATTAGTTATTATTTTGGGGCTGAGGGTCCTTCAGTGTCACCAAGGCCCTAAGCTGGGAAAAGCAATGCGATCAGGAGAATCACAACCCCTCTATTAGGTAAAAATCTTTCGGGAGAAGCACCTATGCGAAATCAAGACAGGCGCGTGCGCACACAGACGTCCCTAATTGGTTGGTGACGCTACAGGCTAAACTGCAGAACAGGTGTCCTTGCTTCGTCTTCTGACGAAGAAGGGCTTTAAAGGAACTGTGAGTGCTTCCCAAATGACAAGCTCATGGATTTAAATTGCATCCCAAGAGATTTCAATGGTTTCCTCAACTGTTTTCGTCTTTAGAGTATTGTACTTGTTAATCGTCATCTCCTTGCTCTTTTTGTCAAAGTCATTTCAGCCACTGTTTCCTGTGTATTGTAGTACATGGGGTCTGAGGTGCTTGGGAAATACCCTGACCAACTCTCTTGTGATAGCTCTTCAACGCCTTGGTGCGTCCTTAAGACTGATTGTTAGTGGGGTCTTCCCCCAGCCCCATTCTACTCCAAAAATGGCCTGAAGTGCCCCTACTCCAAGAACAGGAGGCTGTTGAGAAAGTTTTCTTAAGGGCTAAAACCTAAGACCACAAGAGGTACCCATTTACAATTCCTTTCCCCCAAATTATTTTGGGATGCTTTGGAGAAACTTTCGCTTACCTCTGTGTCCTAGACTCTTTGGCTTCTCTATGGGTGAAAGTAGGCACAGTGCAGGGAGAATGACTGGGGTGTGCGTGATCATGGGGGTGTGGGAGGTGCTGACTTCAAGAAGGTGTGCCGTTGAGAAGATTGTCCCAAGATGTGTTCTGTGATCCTCATGGAAACCTCAATCAGAGATCATGAAGGGATTGATTTCTCCACTACCATAGACAGTGGTGTTTTTCAGCGTTGTGGTTCTAATTCGCAATAACTGATTAATGCTCAAACACCTTGATAGGAATTGGGAGAGAAGAAACTGAACTGGAGAACAAAGGGGTTGTCTAAGGCCCCACCCCTGGAGGAGCTGGGATGAGATCCTATCCCAAGGTTACTTCAGCTTCCTGCAGCTCCGTGTGAGACAGTGTCCCTACTTCCTGTAGGGCAGCATTGATACAAGTCCTACTGTTTCATTCAAGACTAGAATAAAATTCTGGAGAGGAAAAATGTGGCCTTTATATTTCTCTCTGTTTGCTCTCATGTCAAGCCGGAAGCAGGAGGCCCAGTACTACTCAGGAAAACATCCTTTTGCCTTGTAACTGAGAGCACATTTGGTATGCTAGCCTTCTCCTCCTTGTTTATTTTTAGGGTAGTGATAAAAGCACGGAAAAAACATCAGGGAAAATCAGTAAATTTCAGTAATATTTCAATACATCTGCAAAGGGCAAACAGTTGAGAGTTTCTCCGGCCCGTCTGAAGGTGGAAACTCACCACAGTGGGAAGCACAGCTATTTTGACCTGGCAAACCAAACCAAACAGCATGCACCTGCGAGTGTATGTCTCTGACGTGAATAGCTGTGGCCAGAGGGTCAGTCTGTTCTCAGTTTTTCATCCAGAAACCACATTTTGCAATGGAGAGAAAAACCGTTGTTGGATTAAAGGAAATCTTTGCCATAGAGACTAAGCACACAACTTTAACTCATCATTTTCTTTTTTTTTTTTTTTAATTTTATTTATTTTTTTCCCCCAATCATCATTTTCTAATTAGCATCCCCAGAGCCCTGTGCATGGGCAGCGTATGTTGCAGAATGTGCCATCAAATTTTTCCAGTTTCAGAAAATAAAGTTTGTTTTCTTAAACATTTATCTTAGAAAGTTTGGAAAATATAGAAAAAAATTTAAAAGAGGTGAACCACCCAAAACTCATCATTCATATAAAATCACGTGATTTTTGGTGTATTTCTTTTCAGTCTTTATTTATATTTTTGCATTATATGCAAAAATGCAAGGGTTTAAATTTTGCATTTTTTACATAGTTGACATTATATCATCTATAGAAGTGGTTTTCTGGCTTTTGTCATTTAATTTTTTCAGATGTTGAGTATTTTATCATTTTAGTACAGACTTCATAAAAATCACTGTTAATATCTACAATATTGCACTGAATAGAGGTACTATAATTTACTTAAATACTCCATTATTGCTGAATTATTCCAAATTTTCAAAAACGATCTCAAATTATTGCTATTGTAAGCAATGCTGCCATGAATTTATAGTGCATACAGCTTTATTATGTGAATTAAGAATTATTTCCTTAGGAAAGATTCCCGGAAGTAAACTCCATAGGAACTCATAGTGGCTTCTGATGTAAAATGCCAAATTAATTTCTAAAATTTTCACTCTGCTATCTGCCATGAGTACTTCAATTAATACACATTAATTTTTATCTAATAAGATAGGCAACAATATAATCGAAATGTTGATTTACTTTGCATTCCTTTGATTTTTTTATCTTTTTTTACCAGTTGCAATCTAACTTTGTAAATGATCTCTTTTAATTCTTTGCCTATTTTTATTATAGGATCTGTTTTCTTATCAACTTGTATGAACTCTTTACATAAAAGATATCAACCTTTTGCTCAATATATTTGCTGCAAATAATTTTTCTACTCTATTGCTTTTCTGTCCATTTTAGTGACATTTTGAGATGTAGAAATATATTTTTATGGTAGTCATATTATTGATCTTTTCCTTAGTGATTTCCTCTACTGATTATATGCTTAGAAATTTCTCGCCCTCTAGAGATTTTATAAATATTCATCTCTATTTTCTTTTACATTTTCTATGTTTTGACAATTTTCATATCTCTTTAATATATTTGAAATGTATCTTAGTGAATGGTGGGCGATATAAATATCTAAACCAGATCTCACATAATCCATCCTGTAAATATCTAACCAAATTCCACATTACTTTTCAGGTTAATACGTTGCTTCTCTGCTGGATGCTTCCATTGTCTCTATGAAGTTGGTGCTCTATCAAGGTTTTTTACTCAATTTTACTTTGTTTAATTAATGTGCTTGTAAACTTTTCTTTTAAATGCTGTGTACTCTACTTACATAATTTTATAAAATACTTCAGCCTCTAGTGGGATAAGTTCTCATCTTTGTCAAAAATTTCTTAATTGTTTTTGCTGTTTATATTTCAGGTAAACTTTAGAATTACTTTAAGTTCCTAAAATTCCTGATGACATTTTAATTATGACTGTGTTCAACTTAAGAATTTCTTGTGAACTAATCTCATCATCAAAGAACATGGTAGATCACAGCACATATTCATTTTTTTCATTAAGATGATCACATTGTATTACTTATTGTTTTTAAATGCATGGGTACATGACTCTATTCTCATTTTCAAGCCAGTAAATTCCTCTCTGGAAGGTTATTTGGATCAGTTTAAAAATTTTACTGTGATAAAAAATGCCAAAATAAATCTGTGAAGACATCTTTGTGCTTATTTGCAAGTATTTCTCCTGGATAAGCTCCTAGAATGTGGGTGAAAGGGTATTCATAATTTTAATTTTAATAGTTCTGCCAAATTGTCCTTGAATAAGTCTGCACCAATTTACACTCCTATTAACAGTGAGTAAGAAATGCTGTTTTCTCACACTGAACGTTATAAAAATTTAAAATATTTGCCAATCTGATGAGAAATACAGTCTCAATGTTGTTTTGATTTGTATTTCCCTAATTACTAGTGAAGTGGAGCATATTTTCTGATGGATATAACCATTTGCACTTCTTTTTCTTTGAATTGCCTCTTCAAATCCATTTCTTAATTTTAAGTTGGGCTTATTTTATTTATCTCTTTATACATTACATATATTAAGCCTTCATTTGTTACACATTTTATAGGTATTTTCTCTTAATCCCTTCCTTGTCTTTTAATACTGTTTGACCATCTTTCTTTGTAAAGAAGTTATTCATTTTCCTGTGGTAAAATCTCTCATAATTTTCATTTTTGTCTTCTGATTTTCCTCCAACGTTTTATTTCATAATTTTATAGATCAAAAATGTTTAAACTTTTCAGCTATGTAGAATCTTTTATGTGCAGTGTGACAGAAAATTCTAAGTTTTTGTTTTTTCTTTCTGAGCGTCCACTTGTCCTGGTTCCAATAAGTGAATAGTCTGCCCCCTCAAGAAATGTCTCCATTGCCGTATGCTACCAATCATGTGTGTTTGTGTGTGTGTGTGTGTGTGTGTGTATACAACATACACATGTTCCTGGACTTTATATTGTCCGAGATCTATTTATCCATTCCTGTGTTAATGTGACATTGCATTAATTACTGTATTCGTAATTAAAATAATTATCCATAATAAAATAAATTAAAACAAATATAATTTAAAACTGTAAAATAACTGTTCTATTAATTACTGTATATAATAATTTGATAATTTATAGCAAATGTCTCTTTTAACGGTTACTTTTCAAAAATTTCACAGCCAATCTTTTGTATTTTCTCTCTGCCAAATAAGATTGTAGAGCTCCTTTACAACAATTTTTTTTTGGAAATTTCGATTGGGATTCTTTTATACTTTTATTTAATTTGGGGGAAGATGACCTCTTTATAATATTATATCTTCCAGTGAAGGCACACAGTATGTCTCTTCATTCACTTAGGTCATCTTCAAGTTCCTTCAATAAAGGTTTATGTTTCTTTTTACATAGCTCTTGTGTAGTTCTTGTTAGATTTATTTCTGGGTATTTTAAAATTGTGTTGTGAAAATGAATTATATCTTATTTTTACATTGCATTTTAAAATTGCTTATTGCTTGTGTATAGACACATATGGACCTTTCATTGGATTTGGGGAGAGACTTCTAATAGTTTTACAGTTGATTCTTTCTAAATTTTTGATAGACATTCACACATTTGAATATAATGACAATTTAGTTTCTTTCATTCCTTCCTCATTCTTTTTATTTTCTTATTGCATTGGCTAGTTTGCTAGTATAATATTAATTTGTGGCAGTAATGGCAGTCATCCTTGCCTTTAATGGGGATTATTATTAACAAAGAATATGATGATGTTTGCTTTAGATTTCTGATAGTTATCTGTAATAGTTAGGGTGTAGGTTTAGCTGTTATAATAGAAAGACCCAAAGTAATGGTTCATGTTAAGTCTGGGTGTAAGCCACACAGAGTGGTTTAGTGGCTTATCTCTGCCATCATCAAGGTCTCAGTATCATTCTATCTTGCTGCTCTGCCCTAGAAAACACACAGCTTCTGTCTCATGACCTCACATGGCCATTCCAGATACTACCATCATGTCTGTATTCTAGCTACCAGGAAAGAAGAAAAGCCTAAGGTGAGGGCACAGTCCTTCTCTTTTAGGGCATAGACCGGAAGTAGCACTAATCACTTAAACTTCACATCCCGTTGACCAGAACCTGATTTCTTTGGTAGCACTTCTGTGCAAAGGAGGCTAAGAAATGTGGTTTTTACCTCATGCCAGGCTAAAAAATCACCCACTATGGGAGAAGGAGAGAATAGATATTGGGGAAACTAACAGTTGTTATCACACTGTATTTATTCATTTTAAGGAATTTTTCTTCTATTCTTAGCTCAGTGAGAAGTTTTGCTGGAAATGGGTGTTTCAATTTATGAAATACATTTTTTAGCATCTACTGAGATTATCATAACTTTCCCCCTCAAGCCCTGTCAATGTCGAGTTATAGGAGGAGAAATCATAATTTGAACATCCCTTGTATTTTTGAATAAGACATTTATCGGAAGATTATTATATCTTATATTCTTATTTTAAGGACATGTTGAATTTGAGATTCTTTCTTTTCTTTTTTAGTGTCCTTCTTTTTCTATGCTGGGCATCTATTTACATAGAAATTATTCCCTATTATCAGTTATTTAAAATTTGGTGGAACAAAACCCTAAAACTGTTTATTTTCAAGGAAAGGATTTTGTCAAACTTTTCCTATTTTTCTCCCTTTGTTTAATGGATTATTCAGCATTTCCATTTCAGTTAATTAGATAATTGATATTTTCATGTAGTTAAATATACCAATATTTTCCATAATTATCTTATTTAGAGAGAGCAACCCTTGCCTAGATAAAATAGTCACCAATGTATATGTGTTTGTATATGTGTTGGGACATTTACATTTAACCTTTTAATCTGTCTGGGATACATTTTGGTGCATGAGTGACCTGAATTCTAATTTTAACTTTCCTCTAAATGGCTACCTAGCTGTCCCAATAATATTTATTATTAATCCATCAGTCTCAATTGAATTGAAATTCCTTTTGTAATTTACAGTAATTTCTTGTATCTATACATTAGTTTATTTTTAGATTATCTAATCTGTTTCATCGATCTCTTTATTCTAGGACTAAGGCTACACTGTTAAACATTATTAAATTTTATAGTTTTGTCATTCACTTTATAATCTGACAGGACAGGTCAGTCTTTTTCACTCTTTAAAAACTTACTGGCTATAATAACAGGTTTGTTTTCCCAGATGAACTTTAGGATAAGTTGTTCAATTAAAACACTCCAAAGGGTTTTTGATTAGAACTGCACAAATAAAACGTTAATTTGTAGAAAAACTGTATAAATGTTTATAATACTGAATTCTCTAATCCAAGAATATAGTATGTTTCCCAATGTGTTTAGGCCTGTGTTATGTCCCTCAACTGTTTTGTAATTTTCCTTATATAGGACTTGCATATTTTCTGTTAATTTAATTTTTAGGTTTTATATATATAAAGCATATATATGTGTATATATATATACCTAAAGTAAATGGAATACTTTTTTTATTATATTTATTCTGGACATTTGGTATTTCTTATATTAAAGCTATTGGTTTTTGCATATTTTGTGACCAGCTACCTGACTAAGAGAGCTATTAGTTTTTATAATTTTCTTCCTGAGATGTCCAGGGACGCAGCTGCAATTTTTTTTTGCCGTATAATATTAGTTTTTTGTTCTTCTATTTCCTTGAATAAGCCCATGTTCTTTGGTTTCCAGATTTTGTTATTTTAAGCAGAAAAGTTCACTCACAGGATCAAAAGGAAGGCTGGAGACGGGGTCAGGACTACGGTGAGGCAAGTGAGGGTGTTTCCTCAGATGCCAAGTTTAAGGAGGTGCAAAAATCTCAGTAATCAAGATGAAAAGTATTTTAATGCAATTCTTTAAAAGAAATAATTCAAAAATAACCATGATGAACAAAATGCCAAAAATTAAAGATGGACTGAGCATGGGGAACCAGGTTCTGAAAAAGCCAGGAAACAGGCAAATGTGGAGACATGAGTGGCAGCTCCCAAAGACGGCTTTACACGTGTTGCCAATGGGATGGGTGCACTTTGAGAAAGAGGGTGATTGGCATCCTTGACCAATCCATTGACTGTCCAAGACTCCACATGGCGGAGGAAAGGTAATTCTCCAAAAGGAAATGGGTACAGTTGCTAAAAACAACAATCGTCTACCATGTTACAGTCCCAGGATGTACTGTTCGTATATGAACCCCATCTTCAGCTCAAAGTGCAGTCATTCACATGTGAAGGCCACATCTCCCAAGAGGTCTCGTACCAGTGCACCAGTCCTCCTTTACTTCCTGCTGTACTGTCTACGCAAAGCTGCAACCTTCACATGGATATAGCATCAAGGATATTGATGAAGAAACTTTGGTGGCTTCAAAGAGCACTGTCCATTGAAAAGAGAATGGCAGACCAGGTCCTGTTTTGAAGAAACCCTGGGTGTCTGTGCTAGGGAGGGGACCTCATGGACAAGGTAGAATCTCTTCTTTCCCAAATGGGTTGTTCTGATTCAAGAGGACAGGTATGTTTTGGCCATTGATTGTTTCTGAGTCCAATTCATAGACCTTGTTAGACGGGTGAGAATTCTTCCCAAAAGTATTGACTACTTAACTTTAACTTCCAGTCATGTGAATATTTTCACAGGCATTTTAATGGGAATTTAAATGAATTACATTTAATATAATTATTGATAAGGTAGATTTTTACATCTACATGTTTTTCTATTTGTTTTCTATGTGTTTTATGTTAATCTGTTCCTTCATTATTGCCTTCTTTTGGGTTAAATAGATATTTTCTAGTGTACCATCTTAATTATCTTATTGTTTCTTTTGCTATATATTTTTAATTTATTTTCTTAGGGTTGTCCTGGCAATTACAATTAACATCTTAATACAGTTTGGATTAATACTTACTTTATTTTAATACTATACAAACTTTGCTCAGGACTCAGCTGTGAATCTCATTAAGGATCCATTGTTCCTGAAAAATTGCTTTTTTCTTGCTTCTTTCAAGATATTCTCTTTGTCTTTGTCTTTTGACAGTTTGATTGTGAGTTGTCTAGGTGTGAATCTCTTTGGATTTACCCTACTTGATAAATAGGTAGATTAATGTGTTTCTTCAAATTAGGAATTTTCAGCCATTATTTCTTCAAATATTATTTTTCTCCCATTTTTTTTCTTTCTTATCCCTCTAGGACTCACACTGTGTATATGTTGGTATGTTTGATGATATTCCACAGGTCTCTGAGACTGTTCATTTTTCTTCATTTTTTTTTCTTTCTGTTCCTTAGACTGAATAATCTCAATTGACTTATCTTTTAGTTTCCTGGGTCTTTCTTCTGTCTGGTCAGTTCTGCTGTCAAGCCCCTTTAGTCAATTTTTTGCTTCAGTTATTGTGCTTTTCAACTCCACAATTTCTATTTTTTTTTTTTTTTTTAGTTTCTAACTCATTGTTCATATTCTCTATTTGGTGAGACATCATTCTCATATGTTCCTTCTTTTCTTTAGACATGATTTCCTTTAGTTCTTCGAACATATTTATAATACCTGATTTAAACTCTTTGTCTAAGAAGTTCAACATCTGGGCTTCTTCAGGGACAGTTTCTATTGACTGTATTTTTTCCTGTGTAAGGGCCATACTTTGCTATTTCTTTGTATGTCATGCAGGATATTTTTGTTGGAAAATGGACACTTTAAATAATTTAAAGTGGATATTCTTGAAATCACACACACACGTATACACACATACACATACACACACTCCTTCCCTACCCACCCCAGGGTCTATTGTTGTTGTTGCTACTTCTCTTTGTTTTTTAGTGACTTTCCAGGACTAATTCTGTAAAGTCTGTATTCTTTGTTGTATATGGCCACTGAATTCTCTGCTTGGTTAGCTTAGTGGTGAGCTAATGATTGAACAGAAATTTCCTGAAGTATCTTCAACCAAGAATTCGCCCAGCTTTTGCCAGTGGATTCTGTGTTTGTGTGCTGGGACACACCTTCAATGCTCTGGCAGTTTATAACTCTGCCTTAGCCTTCACTTCCTGCTAATACAGCCTCAGGGTTAGCCCAAAATGAGAGATTAGGGTCCTCTTAGGTCTTGGGCATGCACACAGCCCTGCACATGTGTGTGGCTTTCTAGATCCAGAATATGTTGGAACTTTTCAAAGTCCTGTAAAAAATCGTATTCCCTATATTTTACTTTCACCTTTTTCACTCAGTCTCTTGTTTGCCCCAGCTGTTACACTGCCCGAGGAAGCTGCTTGTTTTTGACAAATACCCTGGAGATAGAGTTGTCCTCACCGAGGGAGATCAGAATTAGGTCTAATAAGAGGATGGAGTTTTTCCGGGGAACTGCTAGACAAGCCAAGTAGTGACAATTATCTGGGGAGGAAGCTCCAAACCTGTTCTGCTCTCCTTCAGTGACTGTTAAGCTGCTGGCTTCTACAGCTATAGTAGTTGTGATGCTGGTCATTTTCAAGGCTACCATAGACCTGGGGAGAAGGGGATGGGAGTAGGACAGATTAAAACATCACAAAACTCAGTTTGTGTTAAACAGAATAATGTCCCTCCCA